>NC_057803.1:477359797-477622636 GCF_018294505.1 Triticum aestivum
AACGACGACTGCTGGGAGGCCACGTTGACCAGCCACCATGCCTACACACACTATCAGTGAGACAGAACTGTGACATCATGACAACGCATAAGAGGAGTTAGCAACCCACATGTTGGGTGAGCACCGCCTTCCGGACTGTCATGCCACTCGAAATCGACTGGCCATGGACAAGTCGTGACTGTGTATTGCCTACTGGACACACTTAGCCACAACTACACCATGACCACACATCGCCGATTGCCTTGTTGTTACCACCGTCCAATTTATAAATCACAACTGAGTGGAACGCGTCGCTACCAGTGATCCCAGATCGTCCCCATGTCACTGCACTTCTTGCTGCTATTGCACGATTTGTTCGACCGATGCTAAGTGCAACGCGCCGCTCACGCTGCTCCCGAATCATTGCCATGCCACTGCTATTCTTGCCGCTACTATTGTTCTCTTAGAGTCACCGACGAGGATGTGTGCTTTCCTTCACATCATTATTTTCCTACTTTCCACCAGTTTCCTTTTCCAAAAGAAAACACCCTTTGATCCACTAAATAACCATTACAAAATACCTTGTGTGTGCTTTGTAGTAATTGAGAATGTCTTGCCAAAATAAAAAAAACTTACTTCTAGTCTACAAACCATAAGGAGTGACTGTGCTATATGAAGAATGATATCAACAAACGGCAGTATGCAATGCTTGCCACGTTGTAACATGTCCGTTGGATCAAAGTTGGACAGCCTAGATTTAGTACTGTAGCAACAAAAGCACTATAGGTGCACTGTGGAGAGATCCCTATAGACCGGCACTGTAGACGCATCACTGTAGCATGCTACCGTTTATACTTATCTGTCCATCGATTCTTCATCGGACGGTCTAGAGATGTGGGCATGTTACGGGACTGTTCAATGGCGACATGCCCACAACATGTCACAGCTGGATCTCAATCCAGCCAGAAGCAAATAACGACTTTTGGATCCGACCGCACCGCAATCGCCGGAGGTTTGGCAGATCAAAATTCTGCACATGTGCATGCCCCCTCAAGAAAAAGCATGGAGTACATCATCAGACGCATCTGATTACTACACGTTGTTTGCTCATGCATATGTAGCAGAACGAGTCCACGACCGAAGACTAGCTTTCGCAAGAGAATTCCAATGCCTATCCAGTAGAAACTTTGCGCTCATCAGGTAGGAGTAGAGTATCAAAATGTTGCGGCAACAACTGCACTTCTTTGACCACAACTTGCCATTAAGAAAATTCAACGACAACATCTGGGTTAGCTCCCTGCAACAATTTGTCTGTTGACTGTCGATCGCCATGTGTTGTTTGTTTTGCTTGTACGTACGTGCTTGTAGTTTCTGAGGAGCATTATTTCAAGTTTTCAACACATATAAGATAGCTAGGTAATGATGTATTTTGTGGAAGAGGGAACTTACTACGCGGAGCAGGTAATGATTGCTGCTAAAGATCAAAATAAACAGATGACAGCGCCAGTAAATAAATAATCTTGGTACATGTTTTCTTATTAAATCAGGATTTGAAATGTAACTTACTCTAGGGTCTGTCTTGGTCAGAGAACAAGGGGTTGGTAGGTAGCGATGGCCATCTAGTGATCTACCTCTTTTATGGATGGGACAAGCAAAATCCTTGTTTGACCGAGTGGGGCGAGCTTGGTGTAAGGGACGAGTGTTTCTCTGTATGAGTTTTGTTGAAGGGATAAAAAACACATTGGGTTGACTCTACATGAAGTGACCGAGTCAGCCGGCAGAACTGTGTAGATGATATAAACACAACGAGCATAAACCAAACTTTTGTATGAATAAAATGCACACAATCAACATCAACGCGTGCGCACACACAAAGAATCATGCTGGCAAAGAGCAAAGTCATCCAAGACTGAAGTCATGACTAGGCGAATGAACAGAAAACTCTCTGGTGAGGTGATCAGAACAGTGATAGGCGAAATAGTGCAACGACCATCCATGTGATTTATGGTCTCTTGACATTAGGAGGACACCAAGAAAGGTTCTTTGGCAGCAGCCTTCTGAAAGAGAATGTCCCTCAAGCGCGGCCGCCGCGGGTCTCACAATCGAATACCGGATCATGAGTTTTCACCCTGAAGATCAAGTTCGAGTAAACTTCAAGCCATGCCCGCAAGAAGGTAACGATATCAAAACACTGCCATTTCCAGGTATGACCAACTAGGGTCAGACCTAGGGTTTTCACCCTGGAGCTTGAGATTGGGTACTCGAGAAGCACCACCATATCAAAGTCATCTTGTGTCGTCGCTTCCATTTTCCACAATATCAGCAGTTACATGCATGCACGAGTCCTCAGATGAGATGCAAAGAAATCATTAGTGAGGAAAGAAGGTCATCGCCACCGCCAAAATACCAAATAAGGATGATCTGGTAGTGCTTCATCAACCTCACTAGTCGTAGCCAATAGTAGATATGCAGGAGTGAAAGCACAAGTGCGCCCTAGGTGGTTTTGGTAATTAATGTCAACATATCTCTTGTTGGACTAACACTTTTACCTAGTATGTTTCAGATAAGTTCAACAATGGAGTGGCATGGACTAGAGGATGTGGAACCTCTTCAAGATGCTAAGGACAAAGGATTGGCTCAAGCTTCAAGATCAAGACTCTACATTTTCTATTTTAGTGATCCAAGATCACATTGAGTCTATAGGAAAAGCCAATACTATCAAGAGGGGATGAGGTGTTGCTTAATGGCTTGCTTGCTCAAAGTGCTTAGTGATATGCTCCAAAACCCTCAACTACCTTCCCACATCCACATATGACCTAAACCAAAAGTCAAACTCAGCCCCACCGATTCCATCTATCCGGCGCCACCGAGTTTCAGATGTCATAGCCACTGCCACAAACCCTAGCAAATCGGTTTCACCGATAGGTATCTCGGTCTCACCAAGATGGGATTGTAATCTCTCTGTGTATGTCCATTACCGAGATCGGTCTCACCGAGTTTGAGCAATCAGTACTACCGAGATTACAATGCAAACTCTCTGGTTAGCTTATTACCAAAATCGGTCCCACCGAGTTTGTGTAATCGGTTCCACCGAGTTTGCCTGACCAACTCTCTGGTTAGCTTATTACCAAAATCGGTCCCACCGAGTTTGTGTAATCGGTCACACCGAGATTATGTTATGCCCTAACCCTAACCATATCGGTCCTACCGAGTTGCATCTCAGTCCCACCGAAAATCATAACGGTCACTAGGTTTGCTGAATCGGTCCGACCGAGTTTAATCATTCGGTCCCACCAACTTTGGGAAATTGTGTGTAATGGTTAGATTTTGTGTGGAGGCTATATATACCCCTCCACCCACTCTTCATTCGTGGAGAGAGCCATCAGAACATACCTACACTTCCAATACACATTTTCTGAGAGAGAACCACCTACACTTGTGTTGAGGTCAAGATATTTCATTCCAACCATATGAATCTTGATCTCTAGCTTTCCCCAAGTTGCTTTCCACTCAAATATTCTTTCCACCAAATCCAAATCCTGTGAGAGAGAGTTGAGTGTTGGGGAGACTATCATTTGAAGCACAAGAGCAAGGAGTTCATCATCAACACACAATTTGTTACTTCTTGGAGAGTGGTGTCTCCTAGATTGGCTAGGTGTCACTTGGGAGCCTCCAACAAGGTTGTGGAGTTGAACCAAGGAGTTTCTAAGGGCAAGGAGATCGCCTACTCCGTGAAGATCTACCGCTAGTGAGGCAAGTCCTTCGTGGGCGACGGACGTGATGGAACAGACAAGGTTGCTTCTTCATGGACCCTTCGTGGGTGGAGCCCTCCGTGGACTCGCGCAACCGTTACCCTCAGTGGGTTGAAGTCTCCATCAACGTGGATGTACGATAGCACCACCTATCGGAACCACGACAAAAACATCCGTGTCTCCAATTGCGTTTGAATACTCCAAACCCTTCCCTTTACATTCTTGCAAGTTGCATGCTTTACTTTCCGCTGCTCATATACTCATTGCATGCTTGCTTGATATGTATTGTGTTTCTAAACTTGTGCTTAAACTCCACTTAAACTTAAGAATATTAAAAACTGCAACTTTTGGCACTTAGTGTCTAATCACCCCCCCTCTAGACACCTCTTCTCGATCCTTTCAATTGGTATCAGAGCTTTGGTCTCCATTGCCTTGGTTTAAACACCATTGGAGGAAGATGAATGTGTCTACTTTGGGGAGTCTTAGACATAGAGTGCCTATTCTTGATGGAGAGTATTTTCATGAGTGGAAAAATGAAATGCTTGAGATTTTCAATGAATATCATTTTAACAAGTACATTACTAGCCCTTGTGCACCTCATGTTGATCCTTTGCACCCTACCCTAGATGAAGATATTGACATGATTCGCAATCTTAGAACTGTTAATCTTATCACTAGAGGCTTGCCTAGAAACTTGATTGGATGTTTGCCGACTCTTAAGTGTGCCTACACCATATGGAAATTTCTTGAGGAACTCTTTCCTAATTACTCCTTGAAAGATCTAGATGAAATCCTCCATAAGTCTATTGCTTTGGTTAAGATGAGTTCCAATGATCCCAAATTTGGTGACTGCTTATTTGAGCTTACTAATCTTACGAGTGCCAAAGGGGATGTTGGAATCATTAGCAATATCATTTCCAGAGCTATTAGAATTCATAAAGATAACTATAGAAATGATCATTTATCTAATGAATTGCCCTCTCTAGGAATTGATCAATCACAAGATGATGTTGAACATGAATACTCAGATGAGGATGATGATGATGATGATAGTGACTATGATCTCGATGATGCAATGAGACACTTTGGTCTTATGGCAAATCTTCGCGGCTACATGGCTGGAGGCAAGGAATGGGTCCTTGATAGTGGATGTACTGATCATATGACCGGAGATAAAGATATGTTCCGTGAGCTTGCTGAAAACGATGGCCCTTGAAAATATGTCACTTTTGGTGATAATTCAAAGGGTAAGGTGGCCATCTCACATGATAGCTCCATACAAAATGTCATGCTCGTTGAACCCCTTGGATACAATTTACTTTCAGTTTCTAGACTTGCGGATTTCGGTTTCAATGTCTTATTCACCGAAGTAGATTGCCAAGTGTTTCGTAGAGACAATCATAAAATGGTCTTTACCGGTATACGTAGAGGAGATCTTTACATTGTTGATTTCACTAAAAAGGCTCAACCTAAAACTTGCTTAATTGCCAAATCTTCTAAAGGCTGGTTGTGGCATAGAAGACTAGGTCATGTTGGTATGCGAAATCTTGATAAACTTATTAAAGGTGATCATATCCTTGGAATAAAAGATGTCATATTTGACAAGGATAGACTTTGTAGTGCTTGTCAAGCAGGGAAACAAGTTGGAGGGAGTCACCGCACGAAGAACATCATGACCACAAGAAGACCACTCGAGCTACTTCACATGGATCTCTTTGGTCCCAATGCCTACAAGAGTCTCGGTGGTAACTCATTTGGTCTAGTCATAGTTAATGATTTTTCAAGATTTACATGGGTGTTCTTTCTTGATGACAAATCGCAGGTCCAAAAGATCTTCAAAAACTTCGCTAGGAAGGCCCAAAATCAGTTTGACGTGAAGATCAAGAAGGTTCGGAGTGACAACGGAACGGAGTTCAAGAACGCAAATGTGGACACCTTTCTTGACAAAGAAGAGATTTCACACGAGTTCTCGGCTACGTACACACCTCAAAAAATGGAGTTGTTGAAAGGACGAACCAGACTCTTATCGAGATGGCAAGAACGATGCTTGATGAGTACAAAACGCCAAAGCACTTTTGGGCGGAAGCGGTTGAGATAGCTTGTCATGCAACAAATCGCTTGTATCTTCACAAGCTACTCGGCAAGACGACATACGAGCTCCTCACCGGTAACAAACCCCAAGTTGGATACTTTTGAGTATTCGGCTAAAAGTGCTACATTCTTGATAAGCATCATCGTTCTAAATTTGCTCCTAAATCTCATGAAGGTTTCCTACTTGGTTATGGCTCAAACTCTCACACTTACCGTGTCTACAACAATTTCACCCGAAAGGTTGAAGAGACAGTAGATGTGAAGTTTTATGAATCTAACGGCTCGCAAGTAGAGCAATTGCCAATTGATGTAGGAGACAAAGACCCTTCGGAAGCAATTCAAGACTTGTCCATTGGCAAGATTCGTCCAACGGAAGTGAAGGAGAGTACCTCGTCCGTCCAAGTGGAAGCTTCTACCTCACGACAAGGTGAACCAAGAGTTGATACGGAAGCATCCACAAGTGGGACACGCCAAGATGAAGAAAATGAGGAAGCGCACCAAGATGAACATCAACAACCTCCTTCTCCACCACGATAAGAGAACGACAACGTCTACAATGAAGAAGGCCAAGAAGAAGAACAAGATGAGGAGGATGTTCCACCCTGACCCAAGCAAAAGCTTTCACGAGTTCGAGCAAGAATTGCTAAGGATCATCCCGTCGAGCAAATCTACAATGATATCCTGTAACGCCCTCGATGCGGCTATATCTCCCACGTGTCGAAGCATGACTTAGAGGCATAACCGCATTGAAAGCAATGTCGCAGGTGAGGTAATCTTCGCAAACAACCCATGTAATACAATAAAGGAAAAGATACATAGTTGGCTTACAATCGCCACTTCACACAAATACATGAATAAAGCATTACATCATCCAAATACAATCAGGGCCCGACTACGGAGCCAAAATAAAAGAAGACTACCCCAAATGCTACACAGATCCCCGATCGTCCCGACTGGGCTCCGCTACTGATCAACTAGAACGAAACAACACAAAGGACAAGATCTTCATCGAGCTCCTCCTTGAGCTTGTTTGCGTCACCTGCTCGATAACATCGGCACCTGCAAACTGGTTTTGGAAGTATCTGTGAGTCACGGGGACTCAGTAATCTCACACCCTCGCGATCAAGACTATTTAAGCTTATGGGTAAGGTAAAGGTATGATGTGGAGCTGCAGCAAGCGACTAGCATATATGGTGGCTAACATACGCAAATGAGAGCAAGAAGAGAAGGCAAAGCGCGATCGAGAAACTATGATCAAGAAGTGATCCTAGAACAACCTACGTCAAACATAACTCCAACACCGTTTTCACTTCCCGGACTCCGCCGGAAAGAGACCATCACGGTAACACACGCGATTGATGTATTTTAATTAAGGTCAACTTCAGGTTTTCTACAACCAGACATTAACAAATTCCCATCTGCCCATAATCGTGGGAACGGCTTTCGAAAAGTTCAAATCCCTACAGGAGTGTCCCAACTTAGCCCATCACAAGCTCTCACGGTCAACGAAGGATATTCCTTCTAGCGGGAAGACCCGATCAGACTCGGAATCCCGGTTACAAGACATCCTCGACAATGGTAAAACAAGTCCAGCAAGACCGCCCGATGCGCCGACATCCTGATAGGAGCTGCACATATCTCGTTCTCAGGGCAACACCGGATGAACACTACGTACAGCTAAAACCAGCCCTCAAGTTTCCCCGAGGTGGCGCCGCAAGTGGCTCTAGTTTGGACCAACACTTAGACAAGCACTGGCCCGGGGGGTTAAAATAAAGATGACCCTCGGGATGCGCGACTCCCAAGGGAAAAAGTCTAGGTGGCGAATGGTAAAACCAAGGTTGGGCCTTGCTGGAGGAGTTTTATTAAGGCGAACTGTCAAGGGGTTCCCATTATAACCCAACCGCGTAAGGAACACAAAGTCTGGGAACATAACACCGATATGACGGAAACTAGGGCGGCAAGAGTGGAACAAAACACCAGGAATAAGGCCGAGCCTTCCACCCTTTACCAAGTATATAGATGCATTAATTAAATAAGAGATATTGTGATATCCCAACAAAATATCCATGTCCCAACATGGAACAAGCTCCAATCTTCACCTGCAACTAACAACACTATAAGAGGGGCTGACCAAAGCGGTAACATAGCCAAACAATGGTTTTCTAGGACAAGGTGGGTTAGAGGCTTGGTTCAACAATATGGGAGGCATGATAAGCAAGTGGTAGGTATCGCAGCATAGGCATAGCAAAAGAGCGAGCAACTAGCAAGCAAAGACAGAAGTGATTTTGAGGGTATGGTCATCTTGCCTGAAATCCCGCAAGGAAGAAGAATGAGTCCATGAAGAAGACAAACAGACGTAGTCGAACGGATCCTCACACACACGACGTTATCGGAACCAAGCCGAAGAAGTAACACCGGAAAGAAGCAAACAACAAAGTAAACAACCAACACATCAACATGGCATGATGCAAAATCGAGTATGATGCATGTCCGGTTTAATGAAGCATGGCATGGAAAAGGGCACAAACAAAACTACAAGTTAAGTGGAGCTCAATATGCAACGAGTTGCATATTGACGGAACACCACATCAATTATTTAGTTCTCTCTTGTTTATGTACCCAACAATATTAAATGTTGTTAAACATGGCAAGAGGTGAAACATGAGTAAAATACACAGTTAGGCATTTTAAATGAGGCCGGAAACATCAAACAACAATTCCGGTAAATCCTCATGTGCATTTAGCAATTTAATGCAAACAACAATTTTAACCATTTAAATGTTATAAACATGATGCGGATGACATGTGCAAGTTTATGCAATTTTTATTAAAGTTGACAAGAGCAATATGAAGCATTTTTCACCGTGGTGGAAAGGAAAAGGGGTGCCACGGCAACGATAACGAAACGGTGCCACGCAACGTTCCGGTTCCGGCAACTCATTGAGACGTTGGTGCAAAAGAAAGTGTGGCGGGAGCGTGCAAAAGATGGTGGGGCGCTCCCGGATACCGGGTGTCCCAAGAGTCGACGACGGTGTCAAACAAGGGAACAACTAACATTCACGGGCGGATTACAACAACCAACATGCATCTCATACAACTCATGTATACGGTCCACGAGTGGTCGTCTCGAGGTTATACCTACGAAGCGTGCCTTTTCGGAACGGATCAAGTTCGATGTGGTGTAGGGGAAGTAGACGTTCTCGGGACGTTTGTAGTGGAATTAGTTGTTCTCGCATGCTCTAGGATCGATGGTAGAGGTTCTCGCAATCTCGACGGCGATAGTGGTACATGTTTTCCTGTAGATGTTCAGGGTCACAGCGAGGAACTTGATGCATCGTTGAACTTGGCGTCCGAGGAATCCCGCGTAGTCGTACACGAGTCATAGTCGAACTTGATGGTTCCGTTACACGGTTGTAGGATCGAAAGTATGTCTAGAGGGGGGGGGTGATTAGACTACTTGACCAAATAAAAACTTAACCTTTTCCCAATTTTAGTTCTTGCAGATTTTAGCTATTGTAGGACAAGTCAAGCAATCATCACACAATTCAAGCAAGCATGCAAAGAGTATATTGGCAGCGGAAAGTAAAGCATACAACTTGCAAGAATGTAAAGGGAAGGGTTTGGAGAATTCAAACGCAATTGGAGACACGGATGTTTCTCCCGTGGTTCGGATAGGTGGTGCTATCCTACATCCACGTTGATGGAGACTTCAACCCATGAAGGGTAACGGTTGCGCGAGTCCACGGAGGGCTCCACCCACGAAGGGTAATGGTTGCGCGAGTCCACGGAGGGCTCCACCCACGAAGGGTAACGGTTGAGCGAGTCCACGGAGGGCTCCACCCACGAAGGGTCCACGAAGAAACAACCAACCATAAAGGGTCCACGAAGAAGCAACCACCCACAAAGGGTCCACGAAGAAGCAACCTTGTCTATCCCACCATGGCCATCGCCCACGAAGGACTTGCCTCACTAGCGGTAGATCTTCACGAAGTAGGCGATCTCCTTGCCCTTACAAACTCCTTGGTTCAACTCCACAATCTTGTCGGAGGCTCCCAAGTGACACCTAGCCAATCTAGGAGACACCACTCTCCAAGAAGTAACAAATGGTGTGTAGGTAATGAACTCCTTGCTCTTGTGCTTCAAAAGATAGTCTCCCCAACACTCAACTCCGTCTCATCGGATTTGGATCTGGTGGAAAGAAGATTTGAGTGGAAAGCAACTTGGGGAAGGCTAGAGATCAAGATTCATATGGTAGGAATGGAATATCTTGGTCTCAACACATGAGTAGGTGGTTCTCTCTCAGAACATATGAGTTGGAATTGTGTATGTGTTCTGATGGCTCTCTCCACGAATGAAGAGGAGGTGGAGGGGTATATATAGCCTGCACACAAAATCCAACCGTTACACACAGTTTTCCAATCTCGGTGGGACCGAATCAGAAAAACTCGGTCGGACCGAAAAGGTAAACCTAGTGACCGTTAGAGATTTTTGGTGGGACTGACATGCAACTCGGTAGGACCGATATGGTTAGGGTTTGGGCATAACGTAATCTCGGTGAGACCGATTACACAAACTCGGTGAGACCGATTTTGGTAATTAGCTAACCAGAGAGTTGGTCAGGCAAACTCGGTGGGACCGATTTGCTCTTTCGGTGAGACCAAAAAGTTACAAAAAGGAAACACTGAATTTACATTGAAATTTCGGTGGGACCGATTCGCTCTTTCGGTGAGACCGAAAAGTTACGAAAGGGAAACAGAGAGTTTGCAATCCCATCTCGGTGAGACCGAGATCCCTATCGGTAGAACCGAATTGCTAGGGTTTGGCTGTGGCTTATGACAAATGAAACTCGGTGGTGCCGGATAGAAAGAATCGGTAGGACCGAGTTTGGCTTAGGGTTTAGGTCATATGTGGATATGGGAAAGTAGTTGAGGGTTTTGGAGCATATCACTAAGCACATGAAGCAAGAGGCTCATTAAGCAACACCTCATCCCTCCTTGATAGTATTGGCTTTTCCTAAAGACTCAATGCGATCTTGGATCACTAAAATATAAAATGAAGAGTCTTGAGCTTTTGAGCTTGAGCCAATCCTTTGTCCTTAGCATTTTGAGGGTTCCACTTTCACATCCATGCCATGCCAATCATTGAGCTTTCCTGAAATAGTCATCTTGGAATAGCATTAGCTCAATGAGCTATATGTTGTTATGAATTACCAAAACCACCTAGGGATAGTTGCACTTTCAATCTCCCCCTTTTTGGTAATTGATGACAACATATAGATCAAGGCTTCGACAAATGATAATAAGCATGAAATATATCGTCGCTTTGAGAAGTATGTGACAAGTAAGAGCTCCCCCAAAATTTGTGCATATTTAAAATTTGCTTTGGACTGCAAATGCACAAAGAGTTAGAGTCATGGGTTACTCTTCCATGTAACATACATCTTGGTGGAGCGCTTAAAATGATAAGAATGAAATACATGCACTCATCACCAAGAATAGTGAATGATCACATAAGATAGATAAGATATATCAAGCATGCATAAGTGTAGCCTATGATCAAACACATGATCATCAATGTCTCATGAGCAATGATAGATAAGATATATCAAGCACTCAAAAGCAAACAAAGTTCGAAAAAACCACCAAATAAAGCAAGAGAGAATAAAAGCAACACTCTCTCTCGAAGCCTATGATCTATACATTTTCTCCCCCTTTGGCAACAAGTTACCAAAAAGTTCCTAGAAAATGCATAGTGCTAAGTCGACACTCAGGCTTGGTTCTTCAGGTGGTGGTGGAGTCCGGAGCACTCCAAGGACGAAGCCTTCTATAGACGTGGTCGGAGTCGAGGCTGAAGTGGACGCTGGAGCTGGTGGAACTGAGGCTGTAGCTAGTGCATACGTGGTGGCTCTGGGGTCAGCAACTGGCACTGCAGACGACCTCGGACCTCGTGGCACTCTGGCAAAGGCATCAGTTGTAGTCTTGCCTCTCCTCTCCTGCATGTCATCCTGGAGCTGCTCCACTGCAGTCTGAATCTCTGTCACTTTGGCATCCAAGTCATAGAACTTTTATTCCAGGATCCTCTCTAAGCTTGCCTGGTTCTGAGTTAGGGTAGCTAGTCCTTGCTCAATCCGCAGGGTGGATGCAATCAAGTAACCAAGCTGCTCTTGTTTGGTTTTCAGGAAATATTCAGATGCCTCCTCTTGAGTTGGCATCTTGGCAGCTTTCTCCTTCCTTGCCTTCTCCTTCTTTGCTTTTGCTTGAACGGACGATGGTTCATTCTCATGCACGACAACCTGATTATCTTCAAAATCTGGATGAATGGGCAGATGTTCCTTGTCCAACAAGTATATGCCTGTGCCCATCTTGGAGTTAATGAGCTCCTGGATCTGAGGGGCATAACCACAGCTCCTCTTCTGATCAGCTGCTGTCCTCTTAATGGTCTCTACCATGAGGCTCATGACCTTGAATTTCTGAGGTACATCAAATACATGAAGCAAATTGATTGCATGGCCTCTGATCATCTTGTGATCTCCAGACTTGGGCAACAGAGTGTGCCTAAGGATCCAGTTAATGGTTGGCAGCCCTGACAGAAGATAATGCACAGACCCAAACTTGAAAGTATCAAGTGCCTCGTTTGGAATTTCCTTGTACATGTTGGACATAGAGTTGTGGTCCATCTTCTTCTTGGCATATACATCCAAGTCATCTTCCTGCTCTTCTGGGGCATTGATGAGCTGAGCCCATTCAGCAACTGTAGATTGGTAGCTCGTACCTTCAGACATCCAAGTTATCTTCCCATCTGGATAAAAATGGGCTGTGGAGTAGAACTGCATGATAAGCTCCTCATTCCACTTTGTGAGCTTCTGCCCAACAAAGTCCTCTACTCCACATGCCTTGAAGCTGTCCTGCACTCCAGGGTAGTGTTCCTCATTTTCCTTGATGTATTCCTAGTCAACCCATCTCATATCACATACAATTGGCTTCTTGTCCAACAAAACTGTCTCATAGAAATCTTGTTGTTCCTTGGTGTGAAACCTGTAATCCACATCAGTTCTTCTCCTTGAAGCATATGGGTCTGCTTCTCTCCACTTCCTGAGCCCTAAATCTCTTCTGAGCTTCATGTCCTCAGCCACAGGATGAGCATCATTATGGTCTGGGATCTTGGGCTTGAGTTTTCTGAGAACTTGACCTTCTTCTTCTTCAGCAATGTCAGGCATTGGGGCCTTGTTCTTCTCAGCAGCTGGGATGCTTCTTGTATTCCTCTTTGGCTTTGGCTTTGGAGCTGGCTTGGCCTTAGAAGCAGTTGACCCTGATCTTATGGCATCACCCATCAGCTTGGGTGCCTTAGGTGCTGGTGCAGCAACCTCTTCTTCTTCATCCTCATCTTCCATGATGGAAGCCCTTCCAAGCACTTTGGCTACGGTCTTCTTGACCCTTTCCTTTCTTTTCTTGCCTTCAGCAGCAACTGGCTCTATGGGTGCAGGCTTTTCAGGAATCTGAGTTGAAGCTCTGGCCTTTGGCATAGGCTGCCTACCTGCTGGCCTTTTGATCTTTAAGCCTGGCTTTGTGCCCTGTGCTGGCTCAACTCTCTTTGATGTGGCTTCCTCTTCCTCTGCCACATAATCTTCATCCTCAGAATCTGAAGTTCTCTTCTTTCTCTGTCTGGTGGCAGCTTTAGGCAGATTGCTAGGAGTACTTCTACTGCCATCATCTGAAGAACTGGAGGGACTAGTGCCCTCACTCATCTGCACTTGCTCTTCTGACATGTTCTGGCTATCACTTTGGTCTGACATGATGAACAAGCTGACTGCTGACCCTGTGAATAGTTTATAGATGAGGTAGAATAGATGAGCATCACAAAATGCAGAGATTTTTGCAAAAGAATGATCCAAAAACTTAGTTTTAGTTTCCCACTGAAATCATCTCGGATCTACCGATTTTTAAACTCGGTGATACCGAAGCAGTTTTGGAACCTAAACTAGTGAACTCGCTCAGACCGAGTCACAGTTCGGTGGCACCGAGACTGCTAGGGTTTCACAGAGTTCCAAAATCGGTCACACCGATAAGTAATTCTCGGTCAGACCGAGTCTCACTTGTGCAATGGCATAAGCCAAATCGGTGGGACCGAGTTTTTCAACTCGGTGGGTCCGAGATGGTTTCGGCGGAAACCTAACCCTAAAATTTTCGAATCAAAACTAATCTACAAACGCATTGACTGGACAGGAGTGTTTCAATCGTGGCAAGAATCATGATGATCACAATGTGCTAAGAATCAGATTGGGGAATAGCACAAAGATCGAGTCCATACCCTAGTTCGGCGGAGACTCGCTACGGCGGCAACGGCGGGGTAGAATTCCGTTGACGGCGATGGAGACCAGCGACTGGAGGCGGCTGGCGGCGAGGAGACGATCCGGAGACCAAGTTGGCAGAGCAGTCTATCGCGCGGGCGAAGGGGTTCGAAGAAATTTCCAAATTTTGCCCGTGACTATATATAGCCCGACCCTGTCGGTGTGACCGAGTGGAACGACTCGGTGGCACCGAGATGCAAAACTGTACACAGTTATTGCAACTCGGTGTGACCGAATGGTTCAAATCGGTTGCACCGAGATCGAAAACATAGATCAACTTAATGATCTCGGTAGGACCGAAAGTAGGGTATCGGTCAGACCGAGAATCATAAAGAGGTTTTGGAAGTTTAAGTCTATGACGAATCGGGGACTCCGAGCGCTCCTCACACAGAGTGGTTCGAATCTGACTTGATCAAATTTTGTGATGTAGCATGAATAGAGTTTGAGACGAGAAAAGCATAGATAGCTAGAGGAGGTTCTTAGGCATTCTTGTCCATCCACTTGGCAAAAGGAAATAAAGCCGAACAATCAAAACAACAAGTGGATGTCCTCGAATGAGTAAAATATGCAACCAGCATGCTCACACAATAAGATGGCAAATGAAATATGTGACAAGGCATGCACAACCAATTCTAGCATCTACCAAGCAATTTGCGATGACAAGGTCATCTATATATGAGTATATTGACTTAGGAGTCAAGTGAAAACACTTGATCATAGGTCATACTCATCGTTTAAGCCCAAGTGGGGTTACCACTTTTACATAAAGCATTGTTGTGTTCACATCTTTAGAGTTGCTTTAGCTCAAGTCTTAGAGTAAAGCTCCCCCTAGATGTGATATCCCCCTTAGAGGGATGAACTAACCTCGGGTTTTGTCGATGATGACTTCATGTAGATGTTGAAGATGTGGATGCTCAATGTTGATGTAGATCACTTGGAGCTATCCCTTTGAGTGAATTGCACTTTCAATACCTACATGGGTTAGTCCCGCAAGGAACAAACAAGGATATCCATAGACATAGAGTGATGCACACACAAGATGATGTCCCTGAAAACTTTTAGGTTACCTTGTCCCTTGTCTTACCAACAAGAGGGTTTGTGACTCCTTGAACTAGTGCAAGATGTGGAAGTTGATTGCACTTGTTCTTGCCAAAATGATAAGAGTGAAGTATGTTGGCGGAGTCACCCTCAAGAACTCTCTAGTTCTTCTTCTTTTGGATCCACACCATCTTGATGGGAATCCTTGGAGTTGTAGTCGTACTTGATGAAGTGGAACTTGAAGTAGTCTTGGGAATCCACTTGACTAAGGTCTTAGGAGCTTCTTCAAATGCATCAATTTCCTCTTGAAGCTTGTCCTTGCCTTTTTGCTTGTAGTCTTGTGGTGGAAGATCATCTTGAGCTTGTGTCCCCTTGAAAGAAGTATCATACTTTTCTTGTTGAGGAACAAACTTTGTCTTGGGGTATTGATCTTCTTCCCACTCAACTCCATTGGCATTGAACTTTCGTTCAAAACCAACACCTTGATTCTTCCGGTGCATTCCTTGCTTGCGCACAATTTCCTCGAATTGCTTACTCCCGGCAAGGCTTTTGTACACTCCTTTCTCTATAATTCCCTTCAATAAGCTATTTTCTTGCTCAAGTGTAACTTGGCTAAGAGAATCATTAGTGGAATCAAGAGAACTACTAGAAGCAACAATATTGGATTTAGCAAGATCATTGTCACTGCTAGAGGAAGAATCTTTCTTGTTCTTGTTACTAGACTTGACTTGAGGCATGTAAGTGGATAAGAGTAAACGCTTGGCAATGTAAGGAGAACTTCTCTTGCGGAGATCATCATTGATTGCTTTTAAGAACTCATGCTCTTGCTCAAGATTGAGCTTTTCAAAGCGTAATTTCTCATGAGCTCTTAAAAGTTCTCGGTGATCTTCGAAGATAGTTTCATGAGCTAACTTAAGAGTGTTTAGTTCTTTAGTTAGAGCCTCAATCTTCTCCTTATCATTGTCATTCGTTTTATCTTGATTAGCATGATTAATTGACGTTTCATCATAGTATTCATCACTAGAGTTGTCAACAAGCAAATCATCACCTAACAAGTCATCTTCATCACTATTGAAATCAACATACTCGGGGTGTGTTACCTTAGGACCTTTGGTCATGAAGCATCTTCCAATTCCTTCATTTGGTGAGTCAATGATGTCGTAGGAGTTGGTTGACACAAGTGCTAGACCGGCAACACCTTCATCTTGAGTATCTTCGGAGTCGGAGTGATAACTTCTCTCGGAGTGGCTGTCGGAGTCGGAGCCGGATACCCATTCACCAACATGAGCTTGATGTCTTCGTTTTGTGTAGCTCCTTGATGATTTTTCCTTCCTTTCTGAATCCTTGCTTCTCCGTGAGTATCTTCATTCATAACGATCATCTCTACTCCTTCTCTCTCTTGGTGGTGATTCTTTGCTTCTTCTTTTTGGAGAATCTTCTCTTCTCTTGTAGGGAGCTGTACACTCATTGGAATAGTGTCCGAGTCTTCCACAACTGTAGCAGTTTCGCTCTCGACTAGAAGATCTTTTGTCATTGTAGGACCTTGACTTGAAGCTTCTATCTTTGCTTCTACTCTTGTAGAACTTGTTGAAGTTCTTCACCATTAATCTCAATTCTTCATTGAAGTTTTGTTTCTCACTTGATGATGTAGGGGCTTCACATGAGGCTTTGTAGGCACCACTTGATTTGTTGTGAAGTTCCTCTTTGTCCTTAAGTGACATCTCATGAGCAACTATTCTTCCAATCACCTCCGTTGGCTTGAGATCTTTGTAATTGGGCATCATTTGGATCAATGTGCACACGGTATCATATTTTCCATCCAAGGCTCTTAGAATCTTCTTGATGATGAATATATCGGTCATCTCTTCACTTCCTAAGCCGGCAATCTCATTTGTGATGAGAGCAAGCCTAGAGTACATTTCAGCGACACCTTCACCATCCTTCATTTTGAACTTGTCACATTGACTTTGAAGCACATCCAACTTGGATTCCTTGACGGATTCGGTACCTTCGTGCATATCAATCAAAGTGTCCCAAATTTCCTTTGCATTCTCAAGACGGCTGATTTTGTTGAATTCTTCGGGGCACAATCCGTTGAAGAGAATATCACAAGCCTGAGCATTGTATTGCAACATCTTCAACTCATCCGCGGTAGCTTCACGGTTTGGTTCTTTCCCATCAAAGAAGTCACCTTGCAAACCAAGACACACAATAGCCCAAACGACGGGGTTATGTCCAAGAATATGCATTTTCATTTTATGCTTCCAACTAGCAAAATTAGTACCATCAAAGTAAGGACCTCTACGGTGATAATTTCCCTCGCTAGATGCCATACTCTCCTAGGTTGTGAAACCAAGGCTATGACCATCAAAAGCTATGGAGATCAAAGCAAATGGAGACCAAAGCTCTGATACCACTTGTAGGATCGAAAGTATGTCTAGAGGGGGGGTGATTAGACTACTTGACCAAATAAAAACTTAACCTTTTCCCAATTTTAGTTCTTGGCAGATTTTAGCTATTGTAGGACAAGTCAAGCAATCATCACACAATTCAAGCAAGCATGCAAAGAGTATATTGGCAGCGGAAAGTAAAGCATACAACTTGCAAGAATGTAAAGGGAAGGGTTTGGAGAATTCAAACGCAATTGGAGACACAGATGTTTTTCCCGTGGTTCGGATAGGTGGTGCTATCCTACATCCACGTTGATGGAGACTTCAACCCACGAAGGGTAACGGTTGCGCGAGTCCACGGAGGGCTCCACCCATGAAGGGTAACGGTTGCGCGAGTCCACGGAGGGCTCCACCCACGAAGGGTAACGGTTGCGGGAGTCCACGGAGGGCTCCACCCACGAAGGGTCCACGAAGAAGCAACCACCCACAAAGGGTCCACGAAGAAGCAACCACCCACAAAGGGTCCACGAAGAAGCAACCTTGTCTATCCCACCATGGCCATCGCCCACGAAGGACTTGCCTCACTAGCGGTAGATCTTCACGAAGTAGGCGATCTCCTTGCCCTTACAAACTCCTTGGTTCAACTCCACAATCTTGTCGGAGGCTCCCAAGTGACACCTAGCCAATCTAGGAGACACCACTCTCCAAGAAGTAACAAATGGTGTGTAGGTAATGAAATCCTTGCTCTTGTGCTTCAAAAGATAGTCTCCCCAACACTCAACTCTCTCTCATAGGATTTGGATCTGGTGGAAAGAAGATTTGAGTGGAAAGCAACTTGGGGAAGGCTAGAGATCAAGATTCATATGGTAGGAATGGAATATCTTGGTCTCAACACATGAGTAGGTGGTTCTCTCTCAGAACATATGAGTTGGAATTGTGTATGTGTTCTGATGGCTCTCTCCACGAATGAAGAGGAGGTGGAGGGGTATATATAGCCTCCACACAAAATCCAACCGTTACACACAGTTTTCCAATCTCGGTGGGACCTAATCAAAAAAACTCGGTCGGACCGAAAAGGTAAACCTAGTGACCGTTAGAGATTTTCGGTGGGACTGACATGCAACTCGGTAGGACCGATATTGTTAGGGTTTGGGCATAATGTAATCTCGGTGAGACCGATTACACAAACTCGGTGAGACCGATTTTGGTAATTAGCTAACCAGAGAGTTGGTCAGGCAAACTCGGTGGGACCGATTTGCTCTTTCGGTGAGACCGAAAAGTTACAAAAAGGAAACACTGAATTTACATTGCAATCTCGGTGGGACCGATTCGCTCTTTCGGTGAGACCGAAAAGTTACGAAAGGAAAACAGAGAGTTTGCAATCCCATCTCGGTGAGACCGAGATCCCTATCAGTAGAATTGAATTGCTAGGGTTTGGCAGTGGCTTATGACAAATGAAACTCGGTGGCGCCGGATAGAAAGAATCGGTAGGACCGAGTTTGGCTTAGGGTTTAGGTCATATGTGGATATGGGAAAGTAGTTGAGGGTTTTGGAGCATATCACTAAGCACATGAAGCAAGAGGCTCATTAAGCAACACCTCATCCCTCCTTGATAGTATTGGCTTTTCCTAAAGACTCAATGTGATCTTGGATCACTAAAATATAAAATGAAGAGTCTTGAGCTTTTGAGCTTGAGCCAATCCTTTGTCCTTAGCATTTTGAGGGTTCCACTTTCACATCCATGCCATGCCAATCATTGAGCTTTCCTGAAATAGTCATCTTGGAATAGCATTAGCTCAATGAGCTATATGTTGTTATGAATTACCAAAACCACCTAGGGATAGTTGCACTTTCAATGGTTCTTCGGAGACGGTAGTTGTTCTCGGTTCGTATACGAACTTGACGGATCCGAGGGCTCCGGCCATCGGGGTACTTGACGCAACGCCGAGTAGTCATACGTTTTGAAGAGGAACTTGGCGTCCGAAGGTGTACTTGGCGAACAACGGTCATCATGGAAGTAGTGGTACTTAGGCGTTTCGGTCAGCACTCGTTGGGGCATCCTTGGTCTTGCCGGCGGTGTGGTTCTCCTTGGGTCAAACAAGATGTGCAAGGCCAGATTGGCGACGGGGACTTGAAGCATGGTTCCTGCAGCACTGGTAACGGCGAAGACAAGCGGATCCTGGTCGGCCGGCGTCGGATCCGGGCAAATGGCGGTGCGAACGGAGCCCAGGCGCGGAGGAGCTTGAGCACGGGACGGCGGCCTGGTGGCGCTGGCGCTCCTGCAGCAGTTCACGTGAAGGAAGAGCGACGGGGAGGCATGGGCGAGGAGGTGGACGCCGGCAGCAGCAGCTCCGTGGCAGGAGGCCAGGGCCATGGACGGCGAAGCAGCACGGTGGCACGCTCGCGGCTGGCTTCTACAGCAACAGAAGAGGACGAGGCAGGGGCGTCGAGCTCCCAGAGGTGGGCGCTGGTCGTGGTCGTCGGCGATGGAGGCGGAGTAGAGGAGGCGGTCAAGGCCAGCGCTGGTCGGCGCTGCGGCGGCGTCCTGCTGGTGGCCGGCGACGTGGACATGGGGCGGCGGAGCCGCAGGTGAAGAAGCGGAGGCACAAGAAGGACCATGGCGACACGGGCGACGAAGCAGCAGCGGCGCTTGCGCCGAGCCATGCGGCGGGGAGGCGAGGAGGTGAAGAGGGATCGAGAGGGAGAGGCTACGGGAGGAAGATGGGATCGAGGGAGATGGTGGTTCGGGCGTGCGGTTCCCTGACGGCGCGAGGGAACGAGGAGGACGGGCGCAGGGGATTGAGTGGGAGGCCCCCTTGGCGCTAGGGTTAGGATTAGATGGGCCTGGAGGCCGGCCCAGTGGGGAGGGCGTCGGCTGGGCCTTAGAAGGCTATGGGCCTGCTGGTTTTCTCTTCCTCCCTCTCTTTCTCTAAAATCTCTTTTTCCATTAAAAAACAGAAAAAGAGAAAGAAAAGAAAGAGAAGTTAGGGATGGAATCTGGGCATGGGGATAAATTGCAAGTGTGTTATAGGTGATTCCGAAAATGGAATATTTAATATAGCTCCCTAATATCGGGAAGATATGTTATAAAGAGAATCACCAAGTGAATTCCCTCAGTTTAAATGGATCAAAGATCCATGCATTTATTTAGATGAGATGCAAAAGATTTGTGACATGATGACATGATGTAATGCACATGATGCAACGAACCAAAACGAAACACCCGACAACACTCGGAAACATGGAAGGCATCTGAAGCTCCGGTCTTGGGGCGTTACAACACTCCACCACTACGAGAGGATCTCGTCCCGAGATCTAGAATGGCACCGGGGGAAACGGAAAAGGAAGAGAAGAGGTAAAATTAAGTTGCTTCTTTGACAAACGAGTGAAACCAATGAACCTTGAGATGTTGAACAAATTGAAAGAAAGAAACAACGAAGATGGACAAAGTTGAGAGCACTCCGTTAAAAAAAGAGGAATAAGAAAGAACCAATTCGGGTAGCATTCCGGTTGAAAAAAAAGATGAAAGACTTGATAAGATGAAAGAACTTGAGCAGTGGCACACACTCCGGTTAAATGGATAAACCAAGAAAAGAACGCGATCCTGACAAAACAAGAAGATGGGTTGAAGAGAGCAACATCACAATGCCTCCGGAAACAACAGTAAGAATGGAATGGAATGAACGAAGGGAAACAAGATCTTGAGAGAGCACGCTTAAAACAAATGCTAGAACGGAGTTGTTGGAAAACCAACAACGAAAAGAGTAAGCTTGTTGTGGGCTTATGGAAAACATCTCGAAATTATGAGGTGCAATTATGCCACTAACGAAAACAATGGATTTGGATTGATATGAACAAGGAGACGAGAAACTTATTCACCGGGAGGATAAAAAGAAGAACTTGGGTCCTTTATGAGCACCCTCAATAGCAACAATCCTTAGGGAAGGCTTTAGGTGAATTTTAACCCAAGATAACTCCAACGAAGAGGTTGATGAGTTTAAAATATCTCAATCTTGACAAACATGGGAATCATGAAACACAAACTTAAATTGTCAAGAGTGACATAACACCATCTCAAAAGATGAGGAAAAAAGAATTGCGCTCCGGATTGCAAGATGAAGGATGCTTGAGCTCCTCTGAAAAGAATCTCAATGAACACTTCGAGAAGGAATTAAATCCTTGATGAACCAAAATGTAGAGCCTCCATGAAGAACTCCGGTAAATAAAAGAATGATCAATCAAAATGAATGAGAAATTGAAAACACAAGGTGAAACCTTGCACTGATTTAGATGGGACTTTGCGACGAGATAAAATGGAAAACCTGGGGCTCCGGAAAACAAAGATGAAGCAATAGAAAAGCGAGAACTTGATGAGCCTCCGGAATACGGAATTGAGTTTACTCGATGAGACAAGAATAAGAATTACATTATGCGTATCCTTCACCAATTAAATTGATGACACACAATGGATTTGGCACACTACTTATTCTCGTAGAATGGATTAATATAGATATAGCACAAACTTGAGACAGTCTTCAACGAACCACCGATAGGATTGAAACAACGAATAAATCAATATGATACCAAGAGAAAAGGAATATTGGATGAACCACCGTAAGAATTGAAAATGAACGAAGAAGAAAATAAAGAAACACCGGGAAGAATTAGCAAATGAATGAAGATGCTTGCTAGGATTTAGATACATGAAAACGAAGAGATCACGAGCTGATTAGAGATCACTTGAACGATGCACCAGTAAGATCGGAGAATGATAACTGAAATCTAAGAATGAATAAACCTGAATTGATGGACTCTGGATAATCAAACTGAGAAGACTCTTGAATTGCTCCGGATAGGTGAAAATAATTCCCACAATCGAAAATAATTATGAGAGGATGGCAACAAGCTCGAATGACGAATCTTGAAGAGAATGGAGAAAGGTTGAAAGAAGAATCTTCTTCGGTCTTCCAAACTGAGAATGACGATGAGAAATACCATCATGACTTATTTAGGCACTCCAGAAGAATCAAAACGAAGAGGTTGAGCCAACGATGAAAAGAATTTGAAAGATCTTGGAGAAACCCTCTGACTGATGAAAATTCATTCTTACGTCACACTTCGAAAAGAAATTTGGATAGCTCCGGGAAAATAAGAAGAGTCAGGTAAGATCCTAGGAAAAGACCTGTGGGTTAGGGCCCACTCAAAAGAAAATACCGTTGAACGATTTACAAGAGAGAAATCACCGGTTGAATTAAATGGCTTGAATAAAATAGCATTCCCGAAAGATCTTGAAAGAATGAGAATAAACTCCAACATCTTCTGAGGTATCTTCAGCACTTCGGAACAATAGAATAGCGAGCGGTGAAAGATTATGAGGTGCACCGACATGAGAAGGTATTTGAAACGATGAAAAAGGATATGATCAACACCAAAGCTTGATTTGAATCCACCGGAGAAGAAAACGAGTGAAGAGTGACGAACTTGAAGCTTCGTTAGCATCTTCTGAGAATCAACGGATAAGAACATTGACGTAAAAGAATGGAGAGACTTCACAGCTAAAATGATACTTGAATAAGAAATCTGGTTCCTTGAAGAAAAGGGTGGGAGGGAGGGAAAACAAAGGCAACTTGGAGATGGATGAAACAAACACCATTCAGAAGAAACTGATACTTGATCTTGCGGATGTTGAAATGATCGACTTCACTTGAAGAGAAAACACACCGGTTGAAAAAGAATTAACATGACAATCTCGATTGTCATGAAGGATTTGCATTCACATAGAAATGTGAGAACACCACTTAGGAAAGGTATGGAATCAACATTTGACATTGAAGCAACTCGAATACCACAACTGAAAACAAAACAAAGGATTGGCTTGCAGAATAAGCCAGAACAAACATATGATAGAGATTTCGCCTGAAGTTTTCGTGGTGGGGCCTACACGGGCTCGATCGTACAACACCATCATGTACAAGGCAGTGCACATGACATACGAAGCGTCCCCGAGTCGGCATAACCAAGGACTCTTTAAGACACAACGAGACCACTGTAAAACCAACCTTGGATAGGCGGACCACTAGACGTCGAACCCCAATTTCATATCATACATATGTCGGAAAGATTTCCTAAGAGCTACTTGAATTCCCACCTATGAAACTCCCAAATTTTTTTCGGTTATGCAATCAGGTGTTGGGGATACAGGGGAAGCATAATATCTCACCCAAACTAACAAATCCTACATCCAGCTGTATCCATCCTTCAACACATAACCAAGAAACCTTCGGAAATCATCTACCTCAACCTTCGAAAAGCATCCGTTATACAAGTTATGGCAATACTCCCGAACTCCCTCCCCAGTACTGGGTGGCGTCGAGGTTATCTCACCAACAACTGCATAAAAGAGATTTTTGATGTCGGCGAAACTAAACTCAGGTATTCCAGAACTGCAACGATAAAATTGTGACAACAACACCTCGGAGCTCAACTCCCCGGGACACTGCCACAACCCCTAAATGACAGGAGGCACCAAGAACAATGTTCTCGTCACAAAACCATCGGAACGATTCCAAGATACCCGCGTGATCCTAAATTTTTTGTAGTAAAATTTGAGAAGAGAAGAGTCAAAACTCTACGTCAGGATGCCTCACCAGAGCGATGAAGGGACTGAGGAGTAAAAAGAATTCCTAACTCTCTGATATATATAATCCTAAATGACTCAAAACATTTTTCTAGACTCAACAACGCCAGCTATTTGATCAAGCAGGGGGCTCCTAAGGTCGGGGAAGGCTCTGATTACCAACTTGTAACACCCTCGATGTGGCTATATCTCCCACATGTCGAAGCACGACTTAGAGGCATAACCGCATTGAAAGCAATGTCGCAAGTGAGGTAATCTTCGCAAACAACCCATGTAATACAATAAGGGAAAAGATAGATAGTTGGCTTACAATCGCCACTTCACACAAATACATGAATAAAGCATTACATCATCCAAATACAATCAGGGCCCGACTACGGAGCCAAAATAAAAGAAGACTACCCCAAATGCTACACAGATCCCCGATCGTCCCGACTGGGCTCCACTACTGATCAACTAGACCGAAACAACACAAAGGACAAGATCTTCATCGAGCTCCTCCATGAACTTGTTTGCGTCACCTGCTCGGTAACATCGGCACCTGCAAACTGGTTTTGGAAGTATCTATGAGTCACGGGGACTCGGCAATCTCACACCCTCGCGATCAAGACTATTTAAGCTTATGGGTAAGGTAAAGGTATGATGTGGAGCTACAGCAAGCGACTAGCATATATGGTGGCTAACATACGCAAATGAGAGCGAGAAGACAAGGCAAAGCACGATCGAGAAACTATGATCAAGAAGTGATCCTAGAACAACCTACGTCAAACATAACTCCAACACCGTGTTCACTTCCCGGACTCCACCGGAAAGAGACGATCACTGTAACACACGCGGTTGATGTATTTTAATTAAGGTCAACTTCAGGTTTTCTACAACCGGACATTAACAAATTCCCATCTGCCCATAACCGCGGGCACGGCTTTCGAAAGTTCAAATCCCTGCAGGGGTGTCCCAACTTAGCCCATCACAAGCTCTCACGGTCAACGAAGGATATTCCTTCTAGCGGGAAGACCCGATCAGACTCGGAATCCCGGTTACAAGACATCCTTGACAATGGTAAAACAAGTCCAGCAAGACCGCCCAATGCGCCGACATCCTGATAGGAGCTGCACATATCTCGTTCTCAGGGCAACACCGGATGAACACTACGTACAGCTAAAACCAGCCCTCAAGTTTCCCCAAGGTGGCGCTGAGGGTGGCTCTAGTTTGGACCAACACTTAGACAAGCACTGGCCCGGGGGGTTAAAATAAAGACGACCCTCGGGATGCGCGACTCCCAAGGGAAAAAGGCTAGGTGGCGAATGGTAAAACCAAGGTTGGGCCTTGCTGGAGGAGTTTTATTCAAGGCGAACTGTCAAGGGGTTCCCATTATAACCCAACCGCGTAAGGAACGCAAAATCCGGGAACATAACACCGATATGACGGAAACTAGGGCGGCAAGAGTGGAATAAAACACCAGGCATAAGGCCGAGCCTTCCACCCTTTACCAAGTATATAGATGCATTAATTAAATAAGAGATATTGTGATATCCCAACAAAATATCCATGTCCCAACATGGAACAAGCTCCAATCTTCACCTGCAACTAACAACGCTATAAGAGGGGCTGAGCAAAGTGGTAACATAGTCAAACAACGATTTGCTAGGACCAGGTGGGTTAGAGGCTTGGTTCAACAATATGGGAGGCTTGATCAGCAAGTGGTAGGTATCGCAGCATAGGCATAGCAAAAGAGAGAGCATGTAGCGACCAGACCTCAAACAGTCTGATCTCTGTGCTCCGGTGTCATCCCTGGATCAGTAATGCTGACACCACACAGTACTCGGAGGATTTATAGCAGAGTAGCAATCACACACTTATTACATCGAATGTCTCAAAAGAGAACTTATTACAATAAATATGGCTTAAGGCCATCTAATAACGATAACATCGGAAGGCTTGGAAGATAGTTGAGTCCATCAACTCCAACGGCATCACTGAGTATAGAACCACGACCTAAAAACTCCTTAATCATCGTCTGAAAAGTCTGCAACATTAACGTTGCAGCCCGAAAACGGGTCAGCACATGGAATATGCTGGCAAGGTAACACATAGAGAGTAATGGAATGCAACAGCTATACTATATGCATATTTGGCTGGTGGAAAGCTCTATGGTTACAGTTTTTGCGTAAAGCCAATTTTTCCCTACTTCAAAGGAATAAATTTAATTACTATCATGGTGGTTGTTAAACATTGAGAATGGTTGACAGCATTCTCAATCCCAATTAAAAATCATTAAACCCAACAAAATTAACTTTAGAGTAACATGTTGAGATTCACATGAAAATTCAGATACTAGATACTCAAGATGTCCATAACCGGGGACACGGCTAATCATGATTAGGTTGTTACACTCTGCAGAGGTTTGCGCACTTTTCCCCACAAGACTCGACCGCCTCCGTTTGTTTTCTCGCACTACATGGTGTTTGAGAAGACGGATGACCGAGACATAGTCTTTCAGAAGTGCTAGCACCTGACGATCGGGTAGACTGTACCACCTACATCCCCTACATCTTCTAGTCTACCACTGTAAGAGTTCGCACAACTTAATCAACTATGCCAGAGCCCATAATGGCTTGTGGCTGCACACAAAAGTTTCTAGTATGAATAATCTCATGATCCCTTTGAGCCTGGGTGGCGGTCCAAAAGAAAAACAGGCAAGTCCTGGAAACCAGGTGCCTCAATCCACCCAGATGTGTGTTTAGGTTGCCACCTTAGATAAACCATTAATTAACAATCTCACATCTGTCATGGATATCACTCACCCAATCCACGTCTACTAGCATAGCATGGCATAATAAGCAAACATAGAAGTAACTCCCAAAGGTTTGATAATAAACAGGTAATAGGTACTACCTCATCTACTTCCCATCCCACAATTTAATTAGATCCTAATCATGCAATGTGTGAAGATTGATCTAATGCAATAAAACTGGGTTGTAGAAAAAGGTATGATCAAAGTGTTACTTGCCTTGCTGATGATCCGCGAAACCTAGAGATTCAAAGTAACAGGCGGCGCACTCCGGATATTCTATCGCAGACAAACAAACAAGCATACAATAAGTACTCATCTAATGCACAGGTAAAGCTCAAATAGAAGATCTAACCAGAAAGTTCAACTTGAGAACCCTGGTTTGCAAAAAGAATCAAATCGAACGAAGCAAAAGAAGTCAAACGGCGAAAGAAAACAACTTCATTCTAGTAATCTGGATCTAAGTCAAATTTTACAGTAGCAAAACCTTGTTTAAGTTGATTATTCGGATAGAGGGTTTCGAGATGAAACTCCAGGCGCTTGAATCGCCTGATTCCGATAAACGAGCAAAAAGTTATACTAAAACGAAATCGGATCAGAAATCGCGATCAGAAAATAACCGCGGAAAAATCCGACGAAAAAGAAAAATGACAAACGGATTTTTTTAACACGGCACGGAAGTCGAGGTGGCGAACCTCAGGCGACGTGCAACTCCGGCGAGTTGGCGGCGGGTCGGCGGCGGCGGCTGGCGGCGGCGGCGGCGGCTGTGGCGGCGGCTAGCTAGGGTTTCGGGCGCGGGGCGGCTGGCCTTTGGGCTGGCTTGCCCCGGCTTATAAAGGCCCCGGCCAGCAGTGTCCTGGCCGAGTACGGCCCATAGTCGGTTCCGCGTTTTTTTTCGCTCGGAAGAAAAATAAAAAAAAAATACTAAATGGACTCCAAAAATCATGAAATAAATTTTCCCGGGTTTCTAAAATCAAGCCCGATAAAGTGAACATTTATTTGGGCCCTAAATGCAATTTTGAAAAACGCGCATTTTTCCTAAATTCAAATAAAATACCAAAAACTCCAAAATAAAACTTATTTGATTTTTTTATTAAATCCTCAATATTTCTATATTTTGGGAAAGTTATTTTATTCCCTCTCTCATATTTTTGTAATAGAAATAATTGATGATAAAATAAATAAAATCAAATGATCCTGTTTACAAAATTTGAGAAAACTCAAATATGTAAATAACGAAATCCCCAACTCTCTCCGTGGGTCCTTGAGTTGCTTAGGATTTTCTAGGATCAAAACCAAAAGCAAAATAAAATATGATATGCATGATGATCTAATGTATAACATTCCAAATTGAAAATTTGGGATGTTACAAACCTACCCCCCTTAAGATGAATCTCGCCCTCGAGATTCGGGTTGGCTAGAAAATAGGTGAGGGTGGTCTTTGAGCAAATCTTCCTCTCGCTCCCAGGTGGCTTCATCCTCCGTGTGGTGGCTCCACTGAACTTTGCAAAACTTGATAACCTTGCTGTGAGCGACTCGGCTGGCAAACTCTAGAATCTTTACTAGTATCTCCTCATAGGTCAAATTGTTATCCAACTGAATTTCTTCTACTGGCACTGTGTCTCTCAAAGGTATGTCAGCCATCTCCGCGTGACACTTCTTCAACTGAGAAACGTGGAACACATCATGAACTCCTGTCAATCCTTCTGGCAATTCCAACTTGTAGGCCACTTCTCCCATACGCTCCAAAACTCGATATGGCCCTACAAATCGTGGCGCTAACTTCCCCTTAACTCCAAAGCGCTTAATCCCTCGAAGTGGAGATACTCGAAGATAAGCTCTGTCTCCGACTTCGTAAACTGTCTCCTTGCGTTTAGAATCTGCGTAACTCTTCTGCCTGGACTGGGCTACCTTGAGCCTATCGCGAATCAACTTCACCTTCTGTTCCGACTCCTTAATCAAGTCAGGTCCAAACAACTGACGATCTCCAACTTCGTCCCATGACAACGGTGTCCTGCACCTCCTTCCGTACAGAGCTTCGAAAGGGGCCATCTTCAAACTAGTCTGATAGCTATTATTATAAGAGAACTCTGCATATGGCAAATTATCGTCCCAACTAGATCCATAATCTAGCGCACAAGCTCTCAGCATGTCCTCCAAAATCTGATTGACTCTCTCGGTCTATCCATCTGTCTGTGGATGAAAAGTTCTACTAAATTCTAGCCTAGTACCCAATGTCTCATGCAACTGCTTCCAGAACTTTGAGGTAAACTGGGTTCCTCTATCTGATACGATGCTCCTCGGAACTCCATGCAAACATACGATCCTGGTCATGTATATCTTTGCCAACTTAGCACTAGTGTAAGTGGCCTTTACTGGGATGAAATGATCTACCTTCGTCAATCGATCAACTACAACCCAAATTGAGTCATAGCCTGAGCGAGTCCTTGGTAATCCCGTGATAAAATCCATGCCTAGCTTATCCCACTTCCATTCGGGTATCGGCAATGGTTGCAACAATCCTGCTGGCTTCTGATGCTCTGCCTTTACTCTCTGACATACGTCACAAACTGCTACATACTCCGCAATATCCTTCTTCATTCCGGTCCACCAGAAAATATCTTTCAAATCCAAATACATCTTGGTATTTCCTGGGTGAATCGAATACGGTGAATCATGTGCCTCTTGCAGAATCAACTTTCTGATCTCCGGGTCATTGGGTACATAAACATGGTCTTCAAACCATAGGGTGTCGTGCTCATGCTCACGAAATCCTTTAGCTTTTCCTTGGCTCATTTTCTCTTTTATAGAAGCAATCTCCTTGTCAGATTTCTGAGCCTCTCTGATTTTGTCCATCAATGTTGACTGAATCTCCAATGCTGCCACATAGCCTCTCGGAACTATCTCCAAACATAGCTCACGAAGATCCTCTGCTAACTCCTTGGGTATTTCTCCCGTCATTAACATATTGACATGGCTCTTGCGGCTTAATGCATCAGCTACTACATTAGCCTTTCCGGGATGGTAATGCAATCTCATATCATAATCCTTGATGATCTCCAACCATCTCCTTTGTCTGAGGTTCAACTCCTTCTGTGTGAAAATGTACTTCAAACTCTTGTGATCCGTGTACACCTCATAATGATTTCCAATGAGGAAATGTCTCCATGTCTTCAATGCATGCACTACGGCTGCTAACTCCAAATCATGCGTGGCATAATTCAATTCGTGAGGCTTCAGTTGTCGTGAAGCATACGAAACAACTTTCCCTTCCTGCATAAGCACTGCTCCAAGTCCTCGACGTGAAGCGTCGCAATACACCTCATAATCCTTGGTTTGATTTGGCAAAATCAACACTGGTGAGGTAACCAAACGGTTCTTCAATTCCTGGAAACTTGCCTCACACTCCTCAGTCCATTTGAACTTAGTATCCTTCTTCAGCAACTCCGTCATAGGCTTCCCAATCTTTGAGAAGTTCTCAATAAATCTCCGGTAGTATCCTGCAAGTCCAAGAAAACTCCGGATCTTTCCAACTGTTGTTGGGCTTCCCACTTGGTCACGGTTTCAACTTTAGCGGGATCTACCGCTATACCTTCTCCGGATATAACGTGTCCGAGGAATCCTACTTCCTTCAACCAAAACTCACATTTGCTGAACTTGGCATATAACTGATGTTCTCTGAGATTTTCAAGTACCAAACACAAATGCTCCTTATGCTCCTCTTCATTCTTCGAATATACCAGGATATCATCAATGAACACTACGACGAACTTATCCAAAAACTCCATAAACACTTTGTTCATCATGTTCATAAAATAGGCAGGCGCGTTAGTCAGGCCAAATGACATAACGGTATACTCATACAGCCCATACCTGGTGGTAAAAGCTATCTTCGGAATATCCTGTTCTCGAATCTTCAACTGATGGTACCCTGATCGTAAATCGATCTTGGAAAATACTTTAGCTCCTTGCAATCGATCAAACAGATCATTGATCATTGGTAGTGGGTACTTGTTTTTGATTGTTACTTCGTTCAATCCTCGATAATCAACAACCATCCTTAACGATCCATCCTTCTTCTCTGCTAGAAGTATTGGCAATCCCCAAGGCGAAGAACTTGGGTGAATGTAACCTTTATCCAGTAACTCCTTAATCTGCTTCTTAATTTCCACCAAATCTTTTGCTAGCATCCTATATGGTCTCTTTGATATTGGCCCAGTGCCTGGCAAAAGCTCAATCAAAAACTCAATGTCTCTATCCGGTGGCATGCCTGGCAACTCTTCGGGAAATACATCAGGAAAATCCTTTACCACTGGTACTTCCTCCTGCACAACTCCTGATAAGGAATTTACTTGTGTCCTTTTTGGCACATGCCGGGATACATACTTGATCCTTCTCCCTTCTGGTGTGGTAAGCAAAATTGACTTACTAGCACAATCAATATTCCCTTCATACTTTGATAACCAATCCATGCCTAATATCACATCCAATCCTTGAGATTCCAATACTACTAGGTCTGAGGGAAAAACATAGTTACCAATCCTTAATGGTAACCGATCACACCATAGACTAGCCATATACTCTGCTCATGGCGAGGTTACTAACATGGGTGACCTAAGGGCTTGGGTTGGTAGGTTATACTTATCCACAAATCCCCTTGATATGTATGAATGCGATGCACCAGTATCAAAAAGAACGAGTGCAGTAAATGACTTAACCAAAAATTTACCTATTACTGCATCGGGCTGAGCTTCAACCTCCTCCACGCTAACGTGGTTCACCTGTCCCCTATTGAAAGGATTCGGCTTCTTCCCAGAACTTCCATTGCCATTTTGGCCTTCAGGACATTCATTTGCATAATGTCCTGGCTTCGAACACTTATAACAAGTGACATGGCTCAAGTCCTTCTTGGCTGGGGTTGATGGGGTGTTGCCGTTCTGTCCATTGCTTCCTCCATTCCCATTACCATTCTTGGTGCCATTGTGATTGTGCGATCTACCTACTCCATGGGTATGCTGAAAATGTCCTCCCGGCCTAGGGGTAAAACGTGGCTTCTGCTGAGCTCCTGAATTATACTTTCCTTGTCCATACTTCCTCTTGCGGTTCTCAATTTGCTGTTGCTTCCCTTCAATCATAAGAGCACGGTCTACCAACTCCTGGTAGTTGTTGAAGGTGGCTACCATCAACTGCATACTCAACTCATCATTCAATCCTTCTAGGAACTTCTCCTGCTTAGCTGCATCCGTAGCAACGTCATTTGGGACATAACGTGCTAGCTTACTAAACTCCTCCACATACTGGCCAACTGTCCGTCCTCCTTGGCGCAAGTTGCGAAACTCACACTTCTTCATGGCCATAGCTCCTGCTGAAACATGGGCAGTACGAAAAGCCTGCCGAAACTGATCCATGTGACAGTGTCGACTGGGAAGGTGGCTGTGAAATTCTCCCACCAAGATGCTGCGGGTCCTTCTAACTGATGTGCGGCAAACTTAACCTTCTCCGCATCTGTGCATCCTGCTGTGGTCAACTCCCTAGCTATCTTGTGGAGCCAATCATCTGCTACTATCGGCTCGGTGCTATTGGAAAACATCGGCGGATTCAGCCTAAGAAAACGGGCTAAGTGGTCAACAGGTGGTGGTGGTGGGTTGTTGTTGTTGTTGTTCCCCTGATTCTGATTCTGAACTAGCAACTGCATCAAAGTGTTCTGCTACTGGATCAACTGAGTGAGCTCCGACGGAAAGGCAAATCCGGGGTCACGTCTCAGAGGCATCTGAGGGTTTAGAAAAGACGAGATATAAGAATAGAGGGGGTCTAAAGAGAAAACACTACCCATATGCACATGAGGCAAAAGCAAACAATTCACTTCACTCAAACAAACAAACAAAGGCATTCAATCGACCTAGCTATCGCAAAGTGCTCGGACTATTATATTTACATGGTGGACTACTACTACTGATGAGGTGGTCTACTAGAAATATTCTACGGTTGTAGACTCCATGATATCTGCTCCTGCTTCATCAACATAGTCGTCAGTGCTACTATCTAGTTCCGAGTCGGTGCTGTCGATGATGAGGTAGTCTTCCGGGCTAATCTCCTTGGGTTCTTCATCTTCATCTACTGGTCGGGCCTCCCATAAATATTCCAATCTTCTTGATCAGATCGTCATTCTTCTCCACCAATACTTCAATTTCTTCTTCATAATCTTCACGTGTAGCCTTGAGTTCTTTCTCCAGTTCCTTGATTCTAGTCTTAGCCTTCTTCAGATCTATCATGTCGGCGCACATCTGATTCTCCTGTCGTCGAATGTGCTGGTTTAACTCCTGGATAAAAGCTGCAATTGATCTATCTTTCCTAGTGCTGATCATCTCCCAGTGTTCATCTCGGCGCCCACAAATATGGTAGATAGTATCCTTGAGATCCTTGCGGTAGACTTCTCCAATGCGTCCCATGGCGATGTGAGCTGCCATACTCTTTCCTAGACTCCAAGTTGGTGCATCAAAAGAAAACTCTATGGGCTCAGTGACTGGCATGAACGTCCTTCCTGGAACTTGAACTTGTATCATCCAGCGCTCTTCTTCAGGTAAAGTGGCGTTGTAGGTTCCCGTGAAGCTTGGTATTCCTATGTTCAGGTATCTAGTGACTTCCTTCAAGTGGCGTCCAAAGGGTGTATCTTCATCCGGTCGGGTGAACTTGTTCCTTGCATCCGCCATCCTAAAGAGCAGAAAAGATGAGAGGTCAGAAGAGAAGAGAGGGAGTAGTGATCTAGGTCTTTAGCTTAGTGGTCGTGTCCTACAGTCAGCGTGTGCTCTGATACCATCTCTGTAGCAACCAGACCTCAAACAGTCTGATCTCTATGCTCCGGTGTCATCCCTGGATCAGTAATGCTGACACCACACAGTACTCGGAGGATTTATAACAGAGTAGAAATCACACACTTATTATATCGAATGTCTCAAAAGGGAACTTATTACAATAAATATGGCTTAAGGCCATCTAATAACGATAACAGCGGAAGGCTTGGAAGATAGTTGAGTCCATCAACTCCAACGGCATCACTGAGTATAGAACCACGACCTAAAAACTCCTTAATCGTCGTCTGAAAAGTCTGCAACATTAACGTTGCAGCCCGAAAACGGGTCAACACATGGAATATGCTGGCAAGGTAACACATAGAGAGTAATGGAATGCAACAGCTATACTATATGCATATTTGGCTGGTGGAAAGCTCTATGGTTACAGTTTTTGCGTAAAGCCAATTTTTCCCTACTTCAAAGGAATAAATTTAATTACTATCATGGTGGTTGTTAAACATTGAGAATGGTTGACAGCATTCTCAATCCCAATTAAAAATCATTAAACCCAACAAAATTAACTTTAGAGTAACATGTTGAGATTCACATGAAAATTCAGATACTAGATACTCAAGATGTCCATAACCGGGGACACGGCTAATCATGATTAGGTTGTTACACTCTGCAGAGATTTGCGCACTTTTCCCCACAAGACTCGATCGCCTCCATTTGTTTTCTCGCACTACATGGTGTTTGAGAAGACGGATGACCGAGACATAGTCTTTCAGAAGCGCTAGCACCTGACGATCGGGTAGACCGTACCACCTACATCCCCTACATCTGCTAGTCTACCACTGTAAGAGTTCGCACAACTTAATCAACTATGCCAGAGCCCATAATGGCTTGTGGCTGCACACGGAAGTTTCTAGTATGAATAAACTCATGATCCCTTTGAGCCTGGGTGACGGTCCAAAAGAAAAAACAGGCAAGTCCTGGAAACCAGGTGCCTCAATCCACCCAGATGTGTGTTTAGGTTGCCACCTTAAATAAACCATTAATTAACAATCTCACATCTGTCATGGATATCACTCATCCAATCCATGTCTACTAGCATAGCATGGCATAATAAGCAAACGTAGAAGTAACTCCCAAAGGTTTGATAATAAACAGGTAATAGGTACTACCTCATCTACTTCCCATCCCATAATTTAATTAGATCCTAATCATGCAATGTGTGAAGATTGATCTAATGCAATAAAACTGGGTTGTAGAAAAAGGTATGATCAAAGTGTTACTTGCCTTGCTGATGATCCGCGAAGCCTAGAGATTCAAAGTAACAGGCGGCGCACTCCGGATATTCTATCGCAGACAAACAAACAAGCATACAATAAGTACTCATCTAATGCACAGGTAAAGCTCAAATAGAAGATCTAACCAGAAAGTTCAACTTAAGAACCCTGGTTTGCAAAAAGAATCAAATCGAACGAAGCAAAAGAAGTCAAACGGCGAAAGAAAAGAACTTCGTTCTAGTAATCTGGATCTAAGTCAAATTTTACAGTAGCAAAAACTTGTTTAAGTTGATTATTCGGAAAGAGGGTTTCGAGACGAAACTCCAGGCGCTTGAATCGCCTGATTCCGATAAACGAGCGAAAAGTTATACTAAAACAAAAATCGGATCAGAAATCGCGATCAGAAAATAACCGCGGAAAAATCCGACGAAAAAGAAAAACGACAAACGGATTTTTTTAACACGACACGGAAGTCGAGGCGGCGAACCTCGGGCGACGTGCAACTCCGGCGAGTCGGCGGCGGGTCGGCGGCGGCGGCTGGCGGCGGCGGCGGCTGGGGCGGCGGCTAGCTAGGGTTTCGGGCGCGGGGCGGCTGGCCTTTGGGCTGGCTTTCCCCGGCTTTTAAAGGCCCCGGCCAGCAGTGTCCTGGCCAAGTACGGCCCATAGTCGGTTTCGCGTTTTTTTTCGCTCGGAAGAAAAATAAAAAGAAATACTAAACGGACTCCAAAAGTCACGAAATAAATTTCCCGGGTTTCTAAAATCAAGCCCGATAAAGTGAACATTTATTTGGGTCCTAAATGCAATTTTGAAAAAACGCGCATTTTTCCTAAATTCAAATAAAATACCGAAAAACTCCGAAATAAAACTTATTTGATTTTTTTTATTAAATCCTCAATATTTCTATATTTTGGGAAAGTCATTTTATTCCCTCTCTCATATTTTTGTAATAGAAATAATTGATGATAAAATAAATAAAATCAAATGATCCTGTTTACAAAATTTGAGAAAACTCAAATATGTAAATAACGAAATCCCCAACTCTCTCCGTGGGTCCTTGAGTTGCTTAGGATTTTCTAGAATCAAAACCAAAAGCAAAATAAAATATGATATGCATGATGATCTAATGTATAACATTCCAAATTGAAAATTTGGGATGTTACAGAGCAACTAGCAAGCAAAGATAGAAGTGATTTCGAGGGTATGGTCATCTTGCCTGAAATCCCGCAAGGAAGAAGAACGAGTCCATGAAGAAGACAAACGGACGTATCGAACGGATCCTCACACACACGACGTTATCGGAACCAACCGAAGAAGCAACACCGGAAAGAAGCAAACAACAAAGTAAACAACCAACACATCAACATGGCATGATGCACAATCGAGTATGATGCATGTCCTGTTTAATGAAGCATGGCATGGCAAAGGGCACAAACAGAACTACAAGTTAAGTGGAGCTCAATATGCAACGAGTTGCATATTGACGGAACACCACATCAATTATTTAGTTCTCGCTCGTTTATGTACCCAACAATATTAAATGTTGTTAAACATGGCAAGAGGTGAAACATGAGTAAAAATACATAGTTAGGCATTTTAAATGAGGCCGGAAACATCAAACAACAATTTCGGTAAATCCTCATGTGCATTTAGCAATTTAATGCAAACAACAATTTTAACCATTTAAATGTTATAAGCATGATGCGGATGACATGTGCAAGTTTATGCAATTTTTATTAAAGTTGACAAGAGCAATATGAAGCATTTGTCACCGTGGTGGAAAGGAAAAGGGGTGCCACGACAACGATAACGAAGCGGTGCCATGCAACGTTCCAGTTCCGGCAACTCATTGAGACGTCGGTGCAAAAGAAAGTGTGGCGGGAGCGTGCAAAAGATGGTGGGGCGCTCCCGGATACCGGGTGTCCCAAGAGTCGACGACGGTGTCAAACGAGGGAACAACTAACGTTCACGGGCGGATTACAACAACCAACATGCATCTCATACAACTCATGCATACGGTCCACGAGTGGTCGTCTCGAGGTTATACCTATGAAGCGTGCCTTTTCGGAATGGATCAAGTTCGATGCGGTGTAGGGGAAGTAGGCGTTCTCGGACGTTCGTAGTGGAAGTAGTCGTTCTCGCATGCTCTAGGATCGACGGTAGAGGTTCTCGCAATCTCGACGGCGGTAGTGGTACATGTTTTCCTATAGATGTTCAGGGTCACGGCGAGGAACTTGATGCATCGTTGAACTTGGCGTCCGAGGAATCCCACGTAGTCGTACACGAGTCATAGTCGAACTTGACGGCTCCGTTACACGGTTCTTCGGAGACGGTAGTTGTTCTCGGTTCGTAGACGAACTTGACGGATCCGAGGGCTCCGACCATCGGGGTACTTGATGCAACGCCGAGTAGTCGTACGTTTTGAAGAGGAACTTGGCGTCCGAAGGTGTACTTGGTGAATAACGGTCATCGTGGAAGTAGTGGTACTTAGGCGTTTCGGTCAGCACTCGTTCGGTCATCCTTGGTCTTGCCGGCAGTGTGGGTCTCCTTGGGTCAAACAAGATGTGCAAGGCCAGATTGGCGACGGGGACTCGAAGCATGGTTCTTGCAGCGCTGGTAACGGCGAAGACGAGCGAATCCTGGTCGGCCGGCGTCGGATCCGGGGAAACGGCAGCGCGAACGGAGCCCAGGGGCGGAGGAGCTTGAGCGCGGGACGGCGGCCTGGTGGCGTTGGCGCTCCTGCAGCAGTTCACGTGAAGGAAGAGTGACGGGGAGGCATGGGCGAGGAGGTGGCCGCCGGCAGCGGCAGCTCCGTGGCAGGAGGCCAGGGCCATGGACGGCGAAGCAGCACGGCGGCACGCTCGCGGCAGGCTTCTGCAGCCACAGAAGAGGACGAGGCAGGGGCGTCGAGGTCCCAGAGGTGGGCGCTGGTCGTGGTCACCGGCGATGGAGGTGGAGCAGAGGAGGCGGTCGAGGCCGGCGCTAGTCAGTGCTGCGGCGGCGTCCTGCTGGTGGCCGGCGACGTGGACATGGGGCGGCGGAGCCGCAGGTGAAGAAGCAGAGTCACAAGGAGGACCATGGCGACACGGGCGACGAAGCAGCAGCGGCGCTGGCGCCGAGCCATGCGGCAGGGAGGCGAGGAGGTGAAGAGGGATCGAGAGGGAGTTGCTGCGGGAGGAAGATGAGATCGAGGGAGATGGTGGTTCGGGCGTGCGGTTCCCTGACGGCGCGAGGGAACAAGGAGGATGGGCGCAGGGGATCGAGTGGGAGGCCCCCCTGGTGCTAGGGTTAGGATTAGATGGGCCTAGAGGCCGGCCCAGTGGGGAGGGCGCCGGCTGGGCCTTAGAAGGCTGTGGGCCTGCTAGTTTTCTCTCCCTCCCTCTCTTTCTCTAAAATCTCTTTTTCCATTAAAAAATAGAAAAAGAGAAAGAAAAGAAAGAGAAGTTAGGGATGGAATCTGGGCATGGGGATAAATTGCAAGTGTGTTATAGGTGATTCCGAAAATGTAATATTTAATATAGCTCCCTAATATCGGGAGGATATGTTATAAAGAGAATCACCAAGTGAATTCCCTCGGTTTAAATAGATCAAAGATCCATGCCATTTATTTAGATGAGATGCAAAAGATTTGTGACATGATGACATGATGTAATGCACATGATTCAACGAACCAAAACGAAACACCCGACAACACTCGGAAACATGGAAGGCATCTGAAGCTCCGGTCTTGGGGCGTTACATATCTAAACCGGGAGAATCACTCGCTCTGAAACTCGTTTAGCTAACTTTTGTGAACATTACTCATTCATCTCTAGCATTGAACCTATGAAGGTTGAAGAAGCATCGGAGGATCCAGATTGGATAAACTCTATGCATGAAGAGCTACACAACTTTGAGAGAAATCAAGTGTGGACATTGGTCGAGAAGCCCGACAACAACCATAACATCATTGGTACCAAATGGGTGTTTTGCAACAAGCAAGATGAAGATGGACAAGTGGTTCGCAACAAAGCACATCTCGTCGCCCAAGGCTACACACAAGTTGAAGGTATGGACTATGGTGAGACATATGCTCCCGTTGCTAGACTTGAGTCCATACACATCTTACTTGCTTATGCTAATCACCATGATATCACCTTCTACCAAATGGACATTAAAAGTGCTTTTCTAAATGGCAAAATCGAGGAGGAAGTTTATGTTAAGCAACCTCCCGGCTTCGTCAATCCTAAGAAACCTAATCATGTTTACAAACTTCACAAAGCCCTTTATGGTCTTAAACAAGCTCCTAGAGCATGGTATAAATGCTTGACCAAGTTCCTTATTGAAAAAGGCTTTGAAATTGGTAAAATTGATTCTACTCTTTTTACTAAAAGGGTTAATGGAGAACTATTTGTGTGCCAAATTTATGTTGATGATATCATATTTGGTTCAACTAACCCTCATTTTAGTGAGAAGATTGGAAAGCTAATGTCAGAGAAGTTTGAGATGTCTATGATGAGTGAACTCAAATTCTTTCTCGGTTTGCAAATCAAGCAAACTAAGGAAGGTACCTTTGTCTCTCAAACAAAGTACACCAAGGACTTATTCAAGAAGTTCAATATGCAAGAATGCAAAGGTATGACTACACCCATGCCTACTAGTGGACATCTTGATTTGACCAAAGATGGTGAACCGGTTCATCAAAAGGTTTATCGCTCTATGATTGGTTCATTGTTATATCTATGTGCCTCTCGTCCCGATATTATGCTAAGTGTGTGCATGTGTGCACGATATCAAGCTGCTCCTAAAGAGTGTCATCTTAAGGCTGTGAAAAGGATAGTGAGATACCTAATCCATACACCATATTTTGGCATTTGGTATCCTAAGAGGTCCTCTTTTGATTTTGTTGGCTACTCCGATTCGGACTATGCCGAGACAAGGTTGATAGAAAATCCACTTCGGGTACTTGTCAATTCCTTGGTAGATCTCTTGTGTCTTGGTCTTCCAACAAACAAAACTCGGTATCCTTATCCACCGCCGAAGCGGAATACATTGCCGCTGGTTCATGTTGCGCTCAATTACTTTGGATGACCCAAACTCTTAAATATTATGGGATATATGTGAAACATGTTCCATTTCTATGTGACAATGAAAGTGCTATGAAGATTGCTCACAATCCCGTGCAACATTCTCGAACTAAGCATATTGAAGTTCATCATCATTTCATTCGAGATCATGTTGCAAAAGGGGACATTAACCTTAAGCACGTTCGCACCGATAAGCAATTGACGGATATATTCACTAAACCACTTGAAGAGAAAGTGTTTTGCAGGTTGAGAGGTGAATTGAACATCATTGATGCTTCAAACTTGGAGTAGGAACTCCATTTGATACATGCGGGGCATGAGCCTATGACTAATCCTCGATATTTCTCTTATGATGCTATTCATATGTCTTGGATATATTTGTACCTTGCATGTTATCTAACCCGTGTAGGTACTTGGTTGAATCTAAATCTATGAGATTGCAACTCACTCACATCTTGAGCAATCTCTACATCACCAAGTCTCTACACAATGGTGGTTGAAGACAAGAAAGCACGAAACCATTCAAACATATCCTTTGGCAAATTCTATGTTGAGTCTCATAATTGTCATTTTGGATACACAAGTGCTCTTCCTTGCAAAGCTAACCCATGTAGGTAGATGAACTCAAACTCCAAGTGGTGCTCCCAACTCTTGATGAACTACATCAACCTTGAGCAACCCACACAAGTTCTACTACATGATCAAGATCAACACCACCACCCAAGGTATGCTATTCCATCTTAGAGAAGCTTTACTCCAAGTCATGAGCCAAAGCAACTTGACAAGATGTGAATACATCGAGATGCTTAAACGAAAAATGGTAACCCCATTTTGAGCTTAAATGATGAGTATGACCTATGATCAAGTGCTCTCACTTGACTCCAAAGTCAATATACTCTAACATAGGTGACTTTGTCACCGACCTTTTCTAGATGAAGTTCTCTAGTGTTTCTCCATGATTTTGCATTTGCATATTTGTTTCCCCTTTCAAAAAAACTTCATCTAGAACTTTTAGTTTCTTTTCTTTCATTTTTGTTCTGCATTTTCTACATCCAATTCATTGCAAATCTTTCAGTAAATTCCTTGCATATCCTTGTGAGATCTTACTTGTCTAGTGAGCTGAGGTGACAAGTGGTTTCACTCTGATGAACTCGGTCGCACCGGTTTGTTCTCTTCGGCCCAACCGAAATCTTTCAGTGCAACCGAAGCACACAACTTGGAGTCACTGATTCCACCACAGGAAAACCAACTTGTCACTTATTCCTGATTTCTGTCTGCTCCAGCTCCACTCAATGATTCTTGTCCTCTACCAGCATCATGTTAGACATGCTGCTTTGCTCTGTGACTCAAGGACCAACCCACTTGTATCACATGTCCAGAAGAGCCCTTCTTGGAAATTGATGTCAAAGGGGGAGAGAGAGACCACATCAAAGCTTAATCCTTCCTATAGGGGGAGAAAGAGAGAATACTCAGGGGGGAGAGTTTCTCAACTAGGAGAAAGTAAAATCATCAAAGACCCCAGATGCTTGGTGTTCAAGAGGAGAGATGTCACATGTCTTTAAGAGGGGAAAGACATGTTTAGTTGCTTGCTTTAGTTCAAGCTCCGTTGTTTCTTATTTGTTGCTCTGATTTTCTGTTCCCTATCTTCTCCCAATAACCCATGCAGATTCAGGGGGAGCAAGACATCTAAGGGAAGGAAATCTCTGATTTTATTGTATATCTTTACCTTTGGGGACATGTCTATATCCAATGTGGTACTTAGTACTCACTCTACATGTCATCCCAGTCTTGGTTCTCTTGTGGTTTCTCTTGCTTGCTCTAGTCAGTAGGTGTATCTGTGTTATTTAACCTTGTTTGCGCAGGTTCATCCCATCCTAAGCCAACTCAAGACCACAAGGTAAGTATATGCATCACAGTCATGTGAATGATAAGTTCTTGCTGATGTACATACTGTTTGCAAGAAGGACTCATGAGCATGAAGGTACATTTCTCACATTCACATCATTTGCTCTGATGCATATAGCCAAGATACATGTAACACATTTCTTACTCTGTCATGCTTACACATTCACATGCTCCTATATTCAATATTCACATGATTGCATACATGTAGGGGGAGCCTATGCATGTTACATGTCTTTCCAAAGCTTTACTTGCTATTCTCTATATCTTTATCTAAAGCTTTGATGTATGTTGTCATCAAGTACCAAAAAGGGGGAGATTGAAAGCACAAGTGCTCCCTGGTGGTTTTGGTAATTAATGTCAACATATCTCTTGTTGGACTAACACTTTTACCCAATATGTTTCAGATAAGTTCAACAATGGAGTGGCATGGACTAGAGGATGTGGAACCTCTTCAAGATGCTAAGGACAAAGGATTGGCTCAAGCTTCAAGATCAAGACTCTACATTTTCTATTTTAGTGATCCAAGATCACATTGAGTCTATAGGAAAAGCCAATACTATCAAGAGGGGATGAGGTGTTGCTTAATGGCTTGCTTGCTCAAAGTGCTTAGTGATATGCTCCAAAACCCTCAACTACCTTCCCACATCCACATATGACCTAAACCAAAAGTCAAACTCGGCCCCACCAATTCCATCTATCCGGCGCCACCGAGTTTCAGATGTCATAGCCACTGCCACAAACCCTAGCAAATCGGTTTCACCGATAGGGATCTCGGTCTCACCGAGATGGGATTGTAATCTCTCTGTGTATGTCCATTACCAAGATCGGTCTCACCGAGTTTGAGCAATCGGTACTACCGAGATTACAATGCAAACTCTCTGGTTAGCTTATTACCAAAATCGGTCCAACCGAGTTTTTGTAATCGGTCCCATCGAGTTTGCCTCACCAACTCTCTGGTTAGCTTATTACCAAAATCGGTCCCACCGAGTTTGTGTAATCGGTCACACCGAGATTACGTTATGCCCTAACCCTAACCATATCGGTCCTACCGAGTTGCATCTCAGTCCCACCGAAAATCCTAACGGCCACTAGGTTTGCTGAATCGGTACGACCGAGTTTAATCATTCGGCCCCACCAACTTTGGGAAATTGTGTGTAACGGTTAGATTTTTGTGTGGAGGCTATATATACCCCTCCACCCACTCTTCATTCATGGAGAGAGCCAACAGAACATACCTACACTTCCAATACACATTTTCTGAGAGAAAACCACCTACACTTGTGTTGAGGTCAAGATATTCCATTCCAACCATATGAATCTTGATCTCTAGCCTTACCCAAGTTGCTTTCCACTCAAATCTTCTTTCCACCAAATCCAAATCATGTGAGAGAGAGTTGAGTGTTGGGGAGACTATCATTTGAAGCACAAGAGCAAGGAGTTGATCATCAACACACCATTTGTTACTTCTTGGAGAGTGGTGTCTCCTAGATTGGCTAGGTGTCACTTGGGAGCCTCCAACAAGATTGTGGAGTTGAACCAAGGAGTTTGTAAGGGCAAGGAGATCGCCTACTTCGTGAAGATCTACCGCTAGTGAGGCAAGTCCTTCGTGGGCGATGGCCGTGATGGAATAGACAAGGTTGCTTCTTCGTGGACCCTTCGTGGGTGGAGCCCTCCGTGGACTCGCGCAACCGTTACCCTCCGTGGGTTGAAGTCTCATCAACGTGGATGTACGATATCACCACCTATCGGAACCACGACAAAAACATCCGTGTCTCCAATTGCGTTTGAATACTCCAAACCCTTCCCTTTACATTCTTGCAAGTTGCATGCTTTACTTTCCGCTGCTCATATACTCATTGCATGCTTGCTTGATATGTATTGTGTTTGTTAAACTTGGGCTTAAACTCCACTTAAACTTAAGAATATTAAAAACTGCAACTTTTGGCACTTAGTGTCTAATCATCCCCCTCTAGACACCTCTTCTCGATCCTTTCAAAGAGACAAAACCACCACACGTCGCCACCCTTGCCAGCAACCCAAGACCACATGACACTCGCATGACTGATCGGAACACCACCCTCACCAGACGTAAATGTCAGTCGTCTGGACATGTCGCTGGATGTTGTCGTACTGCCAAGCAAGATCCACTGTCGAGCAGCTTGGAGTCGCATCGGCTGACTGGGGGGGGGGAGGACAACGACGACTGTTGGGAGGCCACGCTGGTCACCAACCATGGCTACACACACTATAAGTGAGACATAATTGTGACATCATGGCAATGCACAAGAGGAGTTACCAAGCCACTTGTTGGGTGAGCACCGCCTTCTGGATTGTCATGCCACCTGAAATCGATGGCCATGGACAAGTCATGATTGCGTATTTCCTATTGGACACGCTTAGCCACAGCTACGCCATGAGCACACATAGCCAGGTGCCTTGTTGTTACTGCCACCCAATTTGTAAATCACAACTGAGTGCAACGCGTCTCTACCTGTGATCCCAGATCGTCCCCATGTTGTTGTGCTGCTTGTCATTGTTGCATGATTTGTATGACCGACGCTAAGTGCAACGCGCCGCTATCGCTGTTCCTGAAACATTGCCATGCCACTGCTATTCTTGCCGCTACTATTGTTGTCTTCGAGTCGTTGCCGAGGATGACCGCAGTGGAACCACACTGGGGCCCATCGCCACCATGGGTTGCTTAGGATTTTCCTGGTGGAAGCATCTGGTAGTGTCGAGAAGAGGAAGATCGGTCGGCGAATACCAGAAAACTTGGACCGTGATTGCCTTGTATGTCACTCCTCCGGACGATGCAGGGGCAATTTTCACACAAACCGACCTTGTATCCTCTTCTTCCTTAGAATTGTGGGTGATAAGGAGTACTCAACATGTTCATTTAGGCGGATGTGGTGTTGGTGTCGTCGTTGTAACCCTCTTGTAATCAAATTATCTTTCTCTCTTAATGAGTTCCATAAAAAAGACTATCTCTTTTCTTTTTTGAATAAAATTGTTGAGTCTATGTGTGACAAGTGTGCACCAAACAACCGGATGAGCCGAAAAACCAAGGATAACCCCGAACCTAACAAATGTATAAAAACAAAGAGATTACACCACTCCTAGATCTTGTAGAGCTTAGACAATACCAAACCAATACCATTAGAATCATCATTGAATATATTTTCACGTCATATACATTTGTTATTGTGACAGTTTATATGGTTTTGTGTAAGTTTGGATAAACATTATAAAATTTGACTTAGGTGAAAGTTAATATGCGAAGTAATTAAAAACATAGGAAGTATTATATTAGAAAGTATAACTAGATTTATGATTTTGACACCATCGTTAAAGTTGAGCATTTACAGGATGCACGTCATGATAGTTTGTAAGATCAACAGGTCGGAATGTGCACTCCATTGATCTAAAAGGAACAACCCAGAACATGAACATGATTAGTCAGAACATGATGATTATATTTGACTAGTAGAAAATAGACTAATCTAGAGTGATTAGTCAACAGTTGGATAAATTACGTATATATTAACTAAGCCATCTATTCCTTTCACTCCCATGGCGGCCACTGCGGCGAAGCTTCACTTCCTCTTTTCTCTGTTGGCGAGCCTGTGGACTCTCCTCCCCTCTGTTCACCGCTCCGGTGGCTGGCGGCGAGGAGGAGAGTCCTTGTACCTCAGTCACACTGGTAGTTTTGTTAGCCTTTTTTAGAAGTTCATCGTAGCGGCGGCCGTATAGCAGATGGTGACACTTCATCTTTGAGTTGGTTTGCTGTGCTCCGATCCACACCGAGTTTGTCTGTCGGGATGGAGTCGACAGAGCTCTATCATAGAATACCATCGTCTCCTTAAGGTTTCTCGTTTCGTGTTCAAGAAGGTGGGATTTGGTCTTAGACGCTTCCGATCAACTCATGGGTTCACTGGCAACGATTGCAACTCTGGAGCGTTCACCCTTAGGGGCACGTACAGAAAGACTTTCCCGCTGTCATCGGAATGGGCTACAATGACACTTCCGCGACTAGTTCTTGCGGTGACAGTGGTCGTTTAGTTGTCCGGGGGCCTCAGTGTTAATCTTAGAATTTTTAGGTGCTTTGCACTTCTATTGAACCTTTATAATGGGCCCGGTTCCTTAAAAAAGGAGAGAAACTATAGAAGTCTTATCTGGTGCTAATTTTCAAAAGTAAATCTTCTATATATTTTGGGGATCCGCATTGAGAAACACGTATGCTGGTACAGTGTATCAGACGATCATAACCAGAGTTCCAATTCGGTTGATGCGTAACTTTCTTAAAAGATTGGGAACGAATTAGTCACTTCTGTCAATTGAGCTCCTCTCCACTTCTTAAAAGTATATGATACCTTGAACGTTATTGTGGGAATATTTTGCATATTTTTCATGATATTTGATTGTATGAAGCATAAATATTGGGAGTAATAATATGAGAACTAGAACTAAAATACATACATTCTATTTTGTTTGATTATTGTATAGTTGTAACATATTTATAAATATAAATAGCATAATGAAATGGAATTGTCATGCATGTTTGCATGTTGAGATTGACCTTTTCCTATGCATGATTCAGTAATAATATGAGAATTAAAACTAAAAATAAATATTTTTATGATTATTGTATAGTTCCAAAATATTTATTAAATATAAATAGCATAATAAAAAAATGCATGTTTGCATGTTGAGGTGAGCTTTACCCTATACATGATTGTAATGTTGAGATGGATATTTTCCCATGCATGTTGCTTGCTGAGATGTCATGCTTGCATGTTAAGAGAAATAGGTTCGTGAAAGTTAGATATATTAAATATAGAAGATGAATGGACATGCATATCTGCCTATGTAAATGAAGGCTCGGTTCATAGGTTGAAGAGGGTTCTGCTCCTTCAGCCAATGCATAGCTTAGTGGACTGAGTAGTTTCCTTTTCTCACATTTGGTATCTTTGATGCCAACGAAGGAGAGAGAAAATGTGTATATTGTGTGTGTGCGCGCCTTTATTTATAGATCATTTATAATCTCTTGTATGGCTTGTAAACTCTTTTATTTTGTGTGACATCATCTATCATACTTGTTTTTGTTGGTGTCATGTTCTGCATGATCTGTGTCATGTGTTCTTATTTTCTAAGTGATATCATTATAAGTCTAGAGCGGAGGGCGGAGGGACCTATGGGCTCATCGTCAGTAGTATCTGGTGGGACTTTATTGTTGGGAACGTAGCATGCAATTTTAAAAAAATTCCTACACTCACTCAAGATCTATCTAGGAGATGCATAGCAATGAGAGTGGGAGAGTATGTCTACATACCCTCGTAGACCGAAAGCGGAAGCGTTTGACAACGTAGTTGATGTAGTCGAACTTCTTCTAGCTCCGGCCGATCAAGCACCGAATGTACAACACCTCCGAGTTCTGCACACGTTCAGCGCGATGACATCCCTCGCCTTCTCGATCCAGCAAGGTGTCGAGGAAGTAGATGAGTTCCATCAACACGACGGCATGGTGACGGTGATGATGAAGTGATCCGCGTAGGGCTTCGCCTAAGCACCGCGAGAATATGACCGGTGATGTAAACTATGGAGGGGTGCCGCACACGGCTAACAATTGATGTTGTGTCTGTTCTAGATGCCCCCTCCCCACATATATATAGATGGGAGGGGAGGAGAGGCAGCCAGGGGCGCCCTAGGGTTGGCCGCTGCCCCCTAGGGGCCCTGCCTTGCCCTACGCCCCCCTTTTCATGTATGCATGAAGGGGGAGGAAAGAGGGGGTGTGAGGGATGGAAGTGGGAATTCTAATCCGCACTTTCCTTTCCCTTCCCCCTTTCCTTCTCCTCCTCCTATAGCTTTATAGGGCGCACCTACCCTTTGTGGGCCGGTGTGTTCCTTCACAAGGCCCATATGTCCCATAGGATTGCCGGGGGTACCCGAAACACTTTTCGGTGACCCGATAAGTATCCGATACCCTCCGGAACACTTCCGATGTCTGAATACCATCATCCTATATATCAATATTTACCTATTGACCATTTAGAGACTCCTCGGCATGTCCATGATCTCATCCGGGACTCCGAGCAACATTCGGTCACCAAATCACATAACTCATATAATATTATATCGTCATCGAGCGTTAAGCGTGCGGACCCTACGGGTTCGAGAACTATGTAGACATGACCGAGACACCTCTCCGGTCAATAACCAATAGTGGAACCTGGATGCTCATATTGGCTCCTACATATTCTACAAATATCTTTCTCGGTCGATCCGTTATAACAACATACATTATTTTCTTTGTCATCGGTATGTTACTTGCCCGAGATTCGGTCGTCGGTATCCACATACCTAGTTCAATATCGTTACCGACAAGTCTCTTTACTCGTTCCGTAATACATCATCTTGTAACTAACTCATTAGTCATTTTGCTTGAAAGGCTTCTTATGATGTGCATTACCAAGAGGACCAAGAGATACCTCTCTGATATTCGGAGTGACAAATCCTAATCTCGATCTATGCCAACCCAACAAACACCTTCGGAGATACCCGTAGAGCATATTTATAATCACCCAGTTACGTTGTGACGTTTGATAGCACATAAGGCATTCCTCTCGTATCCGGGAGTTGCATAATCTCATAGTCGAAGGAATAGTATTTGACATGAAGAAAGCAATAGCAATAAAACTAAATGATCATTATGCTAAGATAACGGATGGGTCTTGTCCATCACATCATTCTCCTAATGATGTGATCCCATTATCAAATGACAACACATGTCTATGGTTAGGAAACTTAACCATCTTTTATTAACGAGCTAGGCTAGTAGAGACTTACTAAAGACACGATGTTTTGTCTATGTATCCACACATGTATCAAGTTTTTGGTTAATACAATAATTCTGACATGAATAATAAACATTTATCATGATATAAAAAAATATAAAATAACAACTTTATTATTGCCTATAGGGCATATTTCCTTCATTTATCAACTCGTCGGGGAGGTAAAGACTGTGGCATTTGATCTTTAGCCCCTCTTTACTTGAAAATTTCAGGATTTGCCACTGCATACGTTGAAAATATATATTGGTTTGCCACATCTCACTTTGCACTTTGATCTTTTGCCGGTGCATCCATGTCCAGTTCTTCCGTGAACGTGGCACAAAGGGGCAGATTTATAATATCTTTTAACCTTTTATCCTTAAAAGAAAAGGAAACAAATAAGTTTAAGGGAAAATTATCATGAATTCAAGCATAGGAACAACATCGGAATTGTTGGCGCAGAAAGGGGAGAAGAATCTTAGTTGATCCTCCTGCAGTTCATTCTGATCTGTCCATTGGATCCTGTCAGCGGCGTGATATCCCCCATCTTGATCATTCCCTCCACAAAGTCCTTGAAGAAGGCGCTCTGGCTACCGACATACTCCCGGACCAGCGCGTCTGCAGCACCACCATTGAAGAGCTCCTGGTCCGAGTGAAGAAGGCCCCTCTTCTGGACGAGGTTCTTGTAGTAGTCGTTCTCGAAGACGGTCGGGGTTTCCAGGTCCAGTGGCGCCAGGTTGTTGTCACCGGAGCCGGTGGCGCGAGGGCAGCCTGACTGGCGGCTCCTGGCGAAGCCGGCGTCGATGTTTGTGTCGTTGTAGATGTGGTCCCGAAAGTTTGTGCAGCGTGCTAGGCCGATTGTGTGGGCTCCTGGAACACAAGTTATACCGTCAGATCAAGTTATTACCTGTTTTGCAGCTACTGTTTTGTCATTCCATTGATCGGTAGGAATCATTCACCAACTTTCCTAATTAGCACTACGTCCAGTGGCGCCAGGTTGTGACGTTGGTGCGGCGTGGTTGGGATAACTGTGGGCTTTGCCCTCTTTGTAAACGTGAGCAAGAATCGGGCATCCACCTCTTCGTCAAGTGCCGCTTCTCCATTAGGCTCTGGCAATCGGTCATTGACAAGTTTGGTCTTGTGCACATGGACACCTCCAATTGGCACCTTGAGGATTTCCTCATGCAATGGTGGGATAAAAGGACCGACATGTGAAACCCTAATAGACGAGCGATGGCCTCCCTCACCATGCTCGTCTCTTAGACTATTTGGAACGAGAGAAACGCGCGGGTGTTTCGTAACAAGAGCGCGCCGCCGCCTATCCTGCTCCAAAATATCGTGCTTGAGGCAAAATTATGGGTTACGGCAGGTGCTAAGAAACTAGGGTGTTTTGTTGTATGAGAGTAATTGCCATGCCGTGTTGCAAGGGCGCTAGTAAAAACTCTAAACTCTATTTTCCTCTTATTTAATGGATGAGGCAAATTTTTTGCCTCCGTTTCGAAAAATTAATAATTAGCACTACATGTTTAAGTGACCAAGGAACAATGTTCTTTGACGTTGTCCAGTCTTACAAATTAAGCGGACAGACCAAAGGTTAGGTCAGTGGTAATTAGTCATTGATCAACTTTGTAACTCATCACCTGTAAAGTAGTATATTTTTGTCTTATGTAGAATTTTTGAGCTTTGGAGTCAAAACGTGGCTATCAGTTCCGTTGGTTTCTGCGGCTAGAAAGCTACCGACTCGGCGCCTCTATTGAGAAATTAACAGTCCGGGAGAGTAGTCAAAGAATTTTAACTTGCTTCTTCAGCAAATTAAAAGAAAATATTACTTGGCCGTGACAAATTATGTTGGTTCAGAATGCAACTTCAAAATTGTACTACCTGAGAGTGCGTAATTATTTATACGAAAATATGTACCGATGTACGCGCGGTTTATTTTGCATATACCGTGTACATGCGTATATGTATGTATGTACTACCTGAGAGTGCGACCATGTCTTTCTGGGATAGCCCCTGCGCGGCGAAGAGGGACGTAAGGTTCGCGAGCCCCGATGTCGGTGGTGGGATGTTGTTCTCGGCGCCGTTGAAGCTCGCCGTCGTCGAGTCCCTCCTCCCCATCTTCACCTCCCAGCTCGGGCCACCCAGCTACACGTACACAATGCATGTCACAGAGTGTTAGACTTTGTTGAACGGTACGTACAGTACTAACTACCTAAGCATGACTATGCATGCATGTATGGATACTTACGAAGACAACGCTCTCCTCGGCGGCGATGGCCAGGATGTCGGCGCAAGAGACGACGCCGGGACAACACCCCTCGACGGCCGCCTTGACGGCGTCGATGACCTCGAACCCCCTGGCGGAGTTCTTGTTGGGCGTGGCGTTCTTCTCACCGCGCAGGCCCGGCGCGTCGTCCAGCAGCAGCGAGGCGTCGCAGCCCTGGACGAAGCAGTCGTGGAAGAAGAGGCGGACGATGGAGGCGCCCACGCGGCGCTCCCTGGCGATGGCCGGGTGCAGCGCCGAGCGCACGGCTTTGAGCATGCCCGGGCACGAGCGGGAGTAGAAGCCCGACGATAGCTGCGCCGACGCTCCTCCGCTGGCGATGGCGACCAGCGCGAGGATGAGCCAGAGGACAACAATGGCGCGCGCTGCCATGATCGGTTTATAGGTGTTTCTTACGATGCTACTCGATCGGTCTATTCTACAACCAGCTAGATAGTGCCTTGAGAGCTTGCTGGATGTGGTGGAGGAACGCGGGGCGGCCGGTATTTATAGGAAGAAAAGACTAGCTCTACACACACCGCAAGCCATGATTAGGTATACTAGTCTGCCATCATATATTACTATTAGATTGCATCATCATGCCCGGAGCCCCCATTGTCTTCACCAACTCCGGTGGACTTTGAGCGTTGATCCAAACGGGCGCTCGCTTTGGAATAACGCGTTTCAAACCAGATGCATATGTAACGTAGCTCGTGAAAAATGAACAGTTTCGGTAGAAAAAGCTGCATGCCGCACTGTGCCATCGACACGGTTAAGTAAAGAGTCATGTCAATCATCTTGCATGCATGGCTCCGTCTCCTCATGTTGCTTTCCTGTGCTACGGACGGTGTTTGCTACTCTACATAGTTCTCTGGGTCAAATTTAATAAAGAAAATCATCAGCGTGCTAATGTAACACTCGCATGGACTTTAAGGCGACACTTTGGCACATGAAGAGTACATTAACACGCCTATGATTTCTTAATTGTTTTTTGCATCACCGTTTCCGTATCCAACAAATGTCAAGGTTAGCCTACCTACCGCCTACCGGTACATGAGCATGAACGAGATGATGATTTTTCTCATAATTGTTTTTTCAAGTTTCGGGGACATACAGACGTCTGACCGGGTCTCCGGCGGTACTATTTGGCCCATGCTCATCCTTAGAAACTGGAGGCATGCATGGTGGTCATGGTCAAAACATTTATATATCAATATCCAGCATGGACAATTCAACCTGAATTCTCTCCTCAAGGTAGCATATACGTACGTGCATCAGCAAATTCTATAGCATGGCGGTGTACGTAGAGTAGGTCCGTATGTGAAAAAGATCTATCCGCTGACCGTATAGTACCGCATATTACTCTTACCTTCTTCACGTTTTATTTTACTGAAAAAAAGGAGAAATCTTATTCCTAGTACTACTACTGCGCCTAACAGTATTATGTTTAGTCAAAGTGGAGTATAATACCTTTTGGGGGCAAATTTGACCTTAGATCGAAACTATTTCACAAACTAAACTGTTCTTAAAAGTATTTCACTCGACTGACATTTAATGCGCAGTGCCTGACAGCAAGACGCTGCACTCTACTGTGCAACGCTTAACACTTAGGCGCCACACTGTGCAGCGCCTAGCTGTAAGGAGTTGCACAGTAGAGTGCAGCGCCTTGTTGTCGGGCGCTACATAAAAGGGTCAGCAATGTAAAATATTTTCAAAAGCAGTTTAGTTTGTGAAATACTTTTGCTTTGAGGTCAAATTTGTCAATTTTGCCCCTTTTTGGGCACCAATCATACACCCAGTTAGTTAATTAGCTTGAGCCTTAACCTTTTGATTTGAGTGTTCCATGTTCACAGTTGTACCGTTTATTAACTCTATTTCTTAGTAGACTCTTGCTGTTCTGTTCTGGTGCTTTACGGGTTAGAACTTTCGAAGTACTCCACACTCTAGTCCAAAGAATTTCAATGCTGGTTGCCGGAAGCAAATAACGACTTGTGGATCCGACCGCACCGCAATCGCCGGAGGTTTGGCACACCAAAATGCTGCACTTATTCGTGTAAAGAAAGAAGATAGATGGACTCTTATTCGTAAAAAGAAAGAAGATAGATGGACTCTAGTCCAAAGAAATTCAATGCTGATTGCCGGAAGCAAATAACGACTTGTGGATCCGACCGCACCGCAATCGCCGGAGGTTTGGCACATCAAAATGCTGCACATGCGCATGCCCCCTCAAGAAAAGCCATGGAGTACATCATCAGACTACTAGTCTCTCGTGCATATGTAGCAGAACGGGTCCACTGTCGAAGACCAGCTTTCGCAACAGAGTTCCAACGCCCATCCAGCAGAAACTCTGCTTTCATCAACGTACTATAATCAAAATGCCGCGGCAGCAGCTGCACTTCTCTGACCACAAACTTGCCATTATGAAAATTCAACGACAACATCTGGGTTAGCTCGCTGCAACAATTTGTCTGTTGACTGTCAATCGTTGTGTGTCGTTTGTTTTGGTTGCATACGTACGTGCTTGTTATTTGTGAGAAGCATTATTTCAACACATACTGTATAAGATACTGTACTAGCTAGGTAATGATATATTTTGTGGAAGAGAGAACTTACTCCTCGGAGAAGGTAATGATTGCTTCGGTCAAAATAAGCAGATGACAGCACCAGTAAAAAATAATCTTGGTACATGTTTTATTATTAAATCAGGATATGAAATGTAGCGTATGCATCTAGGGTCCATTTTGGTCAGAGAGCAAGGGGTTGGTAGGTCGGGGCGGCCATCCAGTGATCTACTATTTTTTGTGGATGGAACAAACAAATTCCTTGTTTGATGCAAGGGACGAGTGTTTCTCTGGATGAGTATAATTTCTTTTTTGTTGGAGGGATAAGAAACACATTGGGTTGTGATGACTCTACATGAAGTGATTGAGTCGACCGGCAGAACTATGTAGATGTTTTTTGTCGATAAAGGGTGGGCTTTATAGATTTAAAATAAAGTATTAAGGAGAATGCGTACACATCCAACTTCTGCATGACTAGAATGCACATAATCAATATCAATTCACACACACACACACATCGAAGACCGAAGCCATCCCTAGGCAGATGAAAAAAAATGAAAGAAAACTCTCAAGCGATCAAAAAACAATCGGTGAACTAGTGAAATGACCATCCACATCATCTATGGTCTCTTGACATCAAGGACGACGAGAAAGGTTCTTCGGTAGCAATGCTGCTCAAGCTCCGCTGTCGTGGGATCCAAACCGAAGGGCAGATCATGGGTTTTAACCCTGAAGATCAAGTCTGGGCAAACTCAAAACCATGCCTACAAGAAGGTAATGACGCCAAAACACTGCCATTGCCAGGTATGACCACATAGGGTCAGACGTAGGGTTTTTACCCCAGAGCTTGAGACCGGGTATTCGAGAACTACCACCAAATCGAGGTCATCTTGTGTTGACCCCTCCACGTTGCACAATCTCAGCAGTTACATGCATGCACGGTCCTCACGTGAGATCAAAGAAATCATTTGTAAGCACGGAAGGTCATCGACACCGCCAAAATCCCAGTGTAGGATGACCTGGTAACGCTGGATCGATCTCGCTAGTGGTAGCCGATGGTAGATATGTATGAGACAATACTACCACGTGTCTCCACCCTTACCAGCAACCCAAGACCACATAACTGTTGGAAATATGAGCAATTTACCAAACAACTTTGCTGACAGAAATACTAGATAAAACATGACTAATATAGCAGAGATAAAGCAAGTCATGCAATTTGACAAAGAGAAGGTAAACAACATCTTCACATATGAGATGTAAGTAAACATATCTAGAGCAGACAGTATAGCAAGTAGCATATATGAAGTAGAACCTATCAGGTGTAGGACAAGGACTAGAACAAGGAACTGCGGCAGAACCTTTAACAGGAAAAACAAGAACACGTACGGGACAGTAGCAGCAGAAGCGCTGGACTTGGGGTCGGTGTCCTCGCCTACCATGTCGTCGAGGAGGTCGTGGACGTCGGGGAAGAAGTGGTCGTCAGGGAAGTGGTCGTCGGCGACCGGATCGTTCATGATGAAGCAACCAGTAGTCGTGCTGAGCACTCCCCAAAAACCTTATCACCATTCTCCCGTACAGGACTCAAAACGTGCGGTTTCGGAGGCCTACTGTCCCGACTCGCGGTGCACGCCGCAAGACGAGATGAGGAAGACAACAACAGCTCAGAGATTGGAACCGATGGCGAGAGGAAGGAGAAGTTCTGGTACGTCTCTCTCGGAGGAGGGACCTCCCTTTTATAGGCGCAAGAAAAGGAGGCGAGAGGGCAACGACGGGAGGCGAAACGAAGAGACAGAGACGAAGCGAACAGCCAGTAGCCGAAGGGCTGCACTGTTCGCATTCGAACTCCCCTTTCGCAAAAAATCTTTTCAGCTTCCGTGTGACCTTTCGTATACCCGTAGTGCGTGGCAAAAATTTAGATATCGGCTCGGCTCATTCCCGCAACCCGCAACCCGCAACCCGTGGCGCGTCGTGACGAGGCGAGGTGAGGCGAGGCGTGGCATGGCGAGACGGGCAACGGAGGAGGAGCACGCGTGGATATCCCTCTTGTTCTCGTGTTCGTACAAGTGGGGAAAGAACCTCCCTTATAAGGAGGTCCAACTCCCACTAAACTAGCAATGTGGGACTTCTTGGAAATATGCCCTAGAGGCAATAATAAAATGATTATTATATTTCCTTGTTCATGATAATTGTCTATTATTCATGCTATAATTGTATTATCCGGAAATCGTAATACATGTGTGAATACATAGACCACAATGTGTCCCTAGTGAGCCTCTAGTTGACTAGCTCGTTGATCAACAGATAGTCATGGTTTCCTGGCTATGGACATGGGGATGTCATTGATAACGGGATCACATCATTAGGAAAATGATGTGATGGACAAGACCCAAACCTAAGCATAGCACAAAGATCGTGTAGTTCGTTTGCTGTAGCTTTTCTGGATGTCAAGTATCATTTCCTTAGACCATGAGATTGTGCAACTCCCGGATACCGTAGGAGTGCCTTGGGTGTGCCAAACATCACAACGTAACTGGGTGACTATAAAGGTACATTACAGGTATCTCCGAAAGTGTCTGTTGGGTTGGCACGAATTGAGACTGGGATTTGTCACTCTGTATGACGGAGAGGTATCTCTGGGCCCACTCAGTAATGCATCATCATAATGAGCTCAATGTGATCAAGTGATTGATCACGGGATCATGCATTACGGTACGAGTAAAGTGACTTGCCGGTAACAAGACTGAACAAGGTATTGGGATACCGACGATCGAGTCTCGGGCAAGTAACGTACCGATTGACAAAGGGAATTGAGTACGGGATTGATTAGGTCCTCGACATCGTGGTTCATCCGATGAGATCATCGAGGAGCATGTGGGAGCCAACATGGGTATCCAGATCCCGCTGTTGGTTATTGACCAGAGAGTCGTCTCGGTCATGTCTGCTTGTCTCCCGAACCCGTAGGGTCTACACACTTAAGGTTCGGTGACGCTAGGGTTGTATAGATATGAGCATGCAGTAATCCGAAAGTTGTTCGGAGTCTCGGATGAGATCCTGGACGTCACGAGGAGTTCCGGAATTGTCCGGAGGTGAAGAATTATATATAGGAAGTGTAGTTTCGGCCATCGGGAAAGTTTCGGGGTCACCGGTATTGTACCGGGACCACCGGATGGGTCCCGGGGGTCCACCGGGTGGGGCCACCCATCCCGGAGGGACCCATGGGATGAAGTGGGGAGGGGAACCAGCCCATAGTGGGCTGGTGCGGCACCCCTTGGGCCCCCGTGCGCCTAGGGTTGGGAACCCTAGGGGAGGGGGCGCCTCCACTTGCCTTGGGGGGTACTCCACCCCCTTGGCCGCCGCCCCCCTAGGAGATCCCATCTCCTAGGGCCGGCGCACCCCCCTAGGGGGCCTATATAAAGGGGGGGAGGGCAGCCGCACCTCAAGTCTTGGCGCCTCCCTCTCCCCTGCTACACCTCTCCCTCTCGCAGAAGCTCGGCGAAGCCCTGCTGCGATCACTGCTGCATCCACCACCACGCCGTCGTGCTACTGGATCTTCATCAACCTCTCCTTCCCCCTTTCTGGATCAAGAAGGAGGAGACGTCATCCGCTCCGTACATGTGTTTAATGCGGAGGTTCCGTCCGTTCGGCACTTGGTCATCAGCGATTTGGATCACGGCGAGTACGACTCCATCATCCCCGTTCTCTTGAACGCTTCCGCTCGCGATCTACAAGGGTATGTAGATGCACTCCTATTCCCCTCGTTGCTAGAATACTCCATAGATTGATCTTGGTGATGCGTAGAAATTTTTTAATTTTTGCTACGATCTCCAACAGTGGAATCATGAGCTAGGTCTATGCGTAGTTACTATGCACGAGTAGAACACAAAGTAGTTGTGGGCGTCGATATTGTCAATTTGCTTGCCGCTACTAGTCTTATCTTGATTTGGCGACATCGTGGGATGAAGCGGCCCGGACCAACCTTACACGTACGCTTACGTGAGACCGGTTCCACCGATTGACATGCACTAGTTGCATAAGGTGGCTGGCGGGTGTCTGTCTCTCCCACTTTAGTCAGATCGGATTCGATGAACAGGGTCCTTATGAAGGGTAAATAGAAATTGGCAATTCACGTTGTGGTTTTGGCGTAGGTAAGAAATATTCTTGCTAGAAACCTATAGCAGCCACGTAAAAACTTGCAACAACAATTAGAGGACGTCTAACTTGTTTTTGCAGCAAGTGTTTTGTGATGTGATATGGCCAAAGGTTGTGATGAATGATGAATGATATATGTGATGTATGAGATTGATCATGTTCTTGTAATAGGAATCACGACTTGCATGTCGATGAGTATGACAACCGACAGGAGCCATAGGAGTTGTATTTATTTTTTGTATGACCTGCGTGTCATTGATAAACGCCATGTAAATTACTTTACTTTATTGCTAAACGTGTTAGCCATAGTGGTAGAAGTAATAGTTGGCGAGAAACTTCATGGAGACACGATGATGGAGATCATGGTGTCATGCCGGTGACAAGATGATCATGGAGCCCCAAGATGGAGATCAAAGGATCTATATGATATTGGCCATATCATGTCACTATTATTTGATTGCATGTGATGTTTATCATGTTTTTGCATCTTGTTTACTTAGAACGACGGTAGTGAATAAGATGATCCCTCATAATAATTTCAAGAAAGTGTTTCCCCTAACTGTGCGCCGTTGCGACAGTTCGTTGTTTCGAAGCACCACGTGATGATCGGGTGTGATAGATTCCAACGTTCACATACAACGGGTGTAAGACAGATTTACACACGCAATACACTTAGGTTGACTTGACGAGCCTAGCATGTACAGACATGGCCTCGGAACACAGAAGACCGAAAGGTCAAGCATGAGTTGTATAACAGATACGATCAACATGAAGATGTTCACCGATGTTGACTAGTCCGTCTCACGTGATGATCGGACACGGCCTAGTCAACTCGGATCATGTTATACTTAGATGACTGGAGGGATGTCTATCTAAGTGGGAGTTCATTGAATAATTTGATTAGATGAACTTAATTATCATGAACTTAGTCTAAAATCTTTACAATATGTCTTGTAGATCAAATGGCCAACGTTGTCCTCAACTTCAACGCGTTCCTTGAGAAAACCAAGCTTAAAGACAATGACAGCAACTATACGGACTGGGTCCGGAACCTGAGGATCATCCTCATAGATGCCAAGAAAGATTATGTCCTAAAAGCACCGCTAGGTGACGCACCCATCCCACAGAACCAAGATGTTATGAACGCTTGGCAGACACGTGCTGATGATTACTCCCTCGTTCAGTGCGGCATGCTTTATAGCTTAGAACCGGGGCTCCAAAAGCGTTTTAAGCGACACGGAGCATATGAGATGTTCGAAGAGCTGAAAATGGTTTTCCAAGCTCATGCCCGGGTCGAGAGATATGAAGTCTCCGACAAGTTCTTCAGCTATAAGATGGAGGAAAATAGTTCTGTCAGTGAGCACATACTCAAAATGTCTGGGTTGCATAACCGCTTGACTCAGCTGGGAGTTAATCTCCCGGATGACGCGGTCATTGACAGAATCCTTCAGTCGCTTCCACCAAGCTACAAGAGCTTTGTGATGAACTTCAATATGCAGGGGATGGAAAAGACCATTCCTGAAGTATTTGCAATGTGGAAATCAGCAGAGGTAGAAGTCAAAAAGGAACATCAAGTGTTGATGGTGAATAAAACCACTAAGTTTAAGAAAGGCAAGGGTAAGAAGAACTTCAAGAAGGACGGCAAGGGAGTTGCCGCGCCCGGTAAGCAAGCTGCCGGGAAGAAGCCAAAGAATGGACCCAAGCCTGAGACTGAGTATTTTTATTGCAAGGGAAGTGGTCACTGGAAGCGGAACTGCCCCAAATACTTAGCGGATAAGAAGGCCGACAACACTAAAGGTATATGTGATATATATGTAACTGATGTGTACCTTACCAGTACTCGTAGTAGCTCCTGGGTATTTGATACCGGTGCGGTTTCTCACATTTGTAACTCAAACACTACTAGGAAAAGGGCTATAGATAGGATTGATACTAATGGCGCACCAGGGAAGCAGTGCGCCACTACTATATACTAATGGCGCACCTGTTGGTGATGCGCCATTAGTGTGGAAGACACTAATGGCGCACCAGAAACAGGGTGCGCCACTAGTATTAATTTTTTTCCCATTTTTCCATACATACTAATGGCGCATCAGGTAGACAATGCGCCATTACTAGTTCTAACTAGTAATGGCGCACCTGGCAGAGAGTGCGCCATTACTGTAATTTTTTTCTTATTCTTTTTTTTTGCAAAACTACTAATGGCGCACCGTTTCACAGTGCGCCATTACTAGTTTAAACTAGTAATGACGCACTATTAGACGGTGCGCCATTAGTATATATATTTATATTTTTTACTTTTTTGCAAAACTTCTAATGGCGCACCACCTGCAAGTGCGCCATTAGTAACCAGGGTTACTAATGGCGCATTTCCTTATGGTGCGCCATTAGTAACCTGGGACCCCAACAAGATATTTTGGACAGCCCCACACCTACCCACTCACTTTCTCCACTTCATTCCCTCCACCTCCTTCTCCAAGCTTTCGGATGCCTCCTCCTCCTCCTCACCTCATTTGCACCATAGATTCATCAAAATTAAGTGGTGAAATTACCTTTTTTTGATAGGTAAGTAAGGGGAAAGCTATCTTCATGATGTAGATCTACTTTTTTTCTCCCTAGCTCGCTCCAACAATGTGCACATGCACTTTTTGTGGCCTAGCTAGATCTATGTATATTTGTGGTGTTGCATGTGTTTGTGGTGTTGTATATATGTTTGTGTTTGAAGGTACCGGTATTTGAAATGCGATAGTTGCCAATATTTTGCCAGAATGTTTTGATTCATTTCCGTTTCGGCGAGAATTTTGGCACTATGAATTCTTTTTTGTCCTATTTTTAGGGAAGGTCATGCCAAATTTTTTCTTGGTTCTAAAATATCGTTTTGCTCTACCCCGAAGGCGACCATGGTCCGCACGATGACTGAAGGTATCATGAATAGGTTTTTGAGATCCGCGAAGGCCGAGATGCTTCAAAAGAACGAGATGGAGATAAGATGTACGTGTCGAAGATGCAAGCTGAAGAGCCTTATTGCGGACACAGATTCCGGGCAGGTGCGGGACCACCTGCTCTTTGGTGGTTTCATGGATGGCTATCGGTGGTAAGGTGATGAAGATGACTATGAAGTCGTCCATGGCCGGGGCCGGGCAAGAAATGAGGAAGGGCAACAAGACAAGTACCACCGTGGCGAGGGCGGGCGAGAAGACGAAGAATCTCCAGGACATGATCACGACGGTGATGCTGTACACAGTCATCATGTAGAAGATGTCGTACATGATGATGAGGAAGATCAAGACGAAGGGCATGATCATGAAGATGAAGATGCCGGAGCAGACGACGATGGAGGCTGGGTGCAGGACCCTCATATTCAAGAGCTGCTTCTCAAGCAGACGGATAACATAAGAGCTGTCGCCCGAGAGAAAGCCAAGCTGGATCAACTGGAGATAGACGCGGTTACTCCATTGTATGAAGGATGCAGGCCCGAGGATACCCGCCTGAAAGTAATGCTCATGGCTCTGGAGATGAAGGTAAAACACAAAATGACCGACGCATGCTTCGACGAGAACATGTCATTCTAGCACGAACGTCTTCCCAAGGGGAACAAGTGCCCGACCAGTTTCGAGGAGGCGAAGAAAATCGTGTGTCCTCTGGATTTACCGCACGTGAAATACCATGTGTGCATGAACAATTGTATCATTTATCGGGACAAGCACGCGAAGTCTACCATATGTCCGGTGTGCGGCGTCACTCGATACAAGAAGAGGAAGAAAGCTCCTCGAAAATCGGTGTGGTACTTTCCGATCACTCCTCGTCTGCAGTGGTATTTCGTGGACCCTAAGGTAGCAAAGCTCCTGCGTTGGCACGCGGTTAGGGAGGAGAAGAAGCGGGAAGATAACGGAAATGATCCGGAGATAAGTAAAAAAGACAAGATGCTGAGTCACCCTAAGGATGCAAGCCAGTGGCAAGTGTTGAACTTCGAATACCTAGAATTTGGGAAGGATCCAAGGAACATCGTGCTGGGCGCGAGCACCGATGGAGTCAATCCGTTTGGCAGCTAGAGAAGCACACATAACACCTGGCCTGTGTTTGTGTGGATGTACAACCTTCCCCCTGGTTGTGCATGAAGATGAAGTATATTCACATGAGTATGCTAATTGAAGGGCCGAAACAACCAGGGAACGACATCACTCTGTATCTGGGGCTGCTGAAGGAGGAGCTAGACACGCTGTGGAAAACGCCAGCCAATACGTGGGATGCCGCAGAGAAACAATATTTCCCTATGAGAGCCGCACTGCTCACGACGGTGCACGACTATCTCGGTTATGGATATCTCGCGGGGCAGGTAGTCCACGGATTTTCTGGATGCATAAGGTGCATGGATGACACAACGTATCGCCAGCTAGATAGAGATCCCGGGTCTTTGAAAACCGTGTTCATGGGACATCGAAGGTGGCTTCGCGACGATGACCCGTGGAGGAAACGCAAGGATCTGTTCGATGGTGAAACCGAACCCCGAAAACGCCTGTGTACGAGGAGCGGCGAGGAAATAGACGAGCTGTTGAAAAATTGGAAAGACTTCCCACTACCGGGAAAGAAGCAAAAGGCGCCAGAGCCGGGAAAGAAGCGAAAGGCGCCAGAGCCGCTGCTGAAGGTATGGAAAACGAGGTCTATTTTCTGGGACTTACCGTACTGGAAGATCCACCGTGTGCCTCACAGCCTTGATGTCATGCATATCACAAAGAACGTGTGCGAGAGTCTGCTTGGTACCCTGCTCAACATGCCAGAGAGGACCAAAGATGGGCCGAAAGCAAGGGCAGACTTGAAATCAATGGGCATCAGGCAGGAGCTTCACGCTAATGATGATGATGATGATGATGATGATGAGGCGAAGCAGGACACAGAAAGTCGTCGCAAAGGCAAAAAGGCCAAGAAGACCGGAAATGACTACCCTCCCGCGTGCTTCACTCTAAGTCAGGAGGAGATCGAGCAGTTTTTCACCTGCCTCCTAGGAGTAAAACTCCCTTATGGTTACGCGGGGAAGATAAGCAGATACCTAGACCCAGCGAAGCACAAGTTCAGCGGAATGAAGTCTCACGACTGTCACGTGCTGATGACGCAGATACTTCCAGTTGCAATCCGTGGGATCATGGACGCGCACGTCCGTGAAACGCTATTTGGCCTATGCAACTTTTTCGACGGCATCTCTCGGAAGTCGATTGGCGTGAGGCAACTCAGAAGGCTAAAGGAAGAGATCGTGGTGATACTATGCGAGCTTGAGATGTATTTCCTGCCCGCATTCTTCGACGTTATGGTGCATCTGCTGGTCCATATCGTGGAGGATATCATCCAACTCGGGCTGACGTTCCTGCACAGCATGATGCCGTTCGAAAGGATGAATGGTGTCATTAAAGGATACGTTCGCAACATGTCACGTCCAGAGGGAAGTATAGCCAGGGGCTTTCTAACCGAAGAGTGCATCTCCTACTGCACAAATTATCTAGGCATCGAGAACCCCGTTGGTCTGCCCGTCAACAGGCACCTCGGCAGGCTCGCTGGATGGGGTCACCGTGAGGGTCGCCGCGAAATGCATGTCGACTTCGAGGGTCGACTCGCCGACTTTGAAAAAGGAAACCTAGTCGCGCTACAACACATAGACGTGGTCGATCCTTGGGTGGTAGAGCACAAAACCTTTATTGAGAAGATGTACAATGACCGAGGCCAACAGAGGATGGGCGGAGATATACTCAAAGAGCACAACTCATGTTTCACGCGTTGGTTCAAGCAGAAGCTTCTGTCGTACCCTTTACATGAGGATTCTTCCGCGGAAGAACAACTCATATTCGCCTTATCACAGGGCGCCGAGCACAACCTGATGACCTATGAGGCGTACGATATCAATGGCTACACATTCTACACCGAGGACAAGGACATGAAGAGCGATGGTTATCAGAACTCCGGGGTAACGATGGAATCCTACACCGGTAACGACAAGGACAGATACTACGGAGGGATCAAGGAGATCTGGGAGCTGAGCTAAGCTGGAGAGAAGGTCCCGATGTTCCATGTCAGATGGGCCAAGAGCGTCCTAAAAGAAGACCGGTATTTCACCACCATGGTTATACCCGAAGCCAAATCCAAGATCGCGGGCGCAAACGTCACCACGAAAAATGAGCCATGGGTACTGGCTTCACAAGTGGACCAATGCTTCTTCATTACCGATCCGTCAAAGCCCAGTCGTGTTGTCGTGAGGAGAGGCAAAAGGAAGATCATCGGAATGGATGGAGTAGCCAATGAGCAAGACTTCAACAAGTACGGCGACCCAAAGATCGAACATGACGACGACGATGAAGTAGCAGCATACACCACAAGAAGAAGCAGGACCACCCTACCTAAAGGACGTCCGTTCCACAGAAGAACTCCATTTGCAAAAAAGAAGGGCAAGAAGATTGTGAACAGATAGCTAGCTAAGATCGATTGTATTTAAATTGTAGCCTTCATTTCTCGGGCACTTTTTGATATCATGAATATTTTTGTATTCAATATGAAAAAATATTTATCGGGCCTACAGAAGATCGATTGTATCCAATATGAAAAAATATTGAATATTCATGAGGACACTCGATCTCGATCCCCCCCCTCTCGATAGCTATCCCCCTCGCCAGATCCCCATCGCCGCCGAGCACCCCCCGCACCCCCCGCTCCACCGCCGCCGACCCACCGCACCCTCCCCCGCTCCACCGCCGCAGACGACCCACCGCACCCTCCCCCGCTCCACCACCGCCGCCGACACCCCGCACCTTCCCCCGGCCCGCTCCACCGCCGCCGCCGACACCCGCACCCTCCCCCACTTTTTGAAGATATTTTTAAATACAAATTTGATGATATTTTGAAATAAGAAATTTGATGATATCTTCAAATAACAAATTTGATGATATTTTCAATTAAAAAAAATTGATGATATTTTCAAAAAAAAAACTTGATGATATTTGATGATATCTTCTGTTCTAGTCCTCATGAAAATAACAAATTTGATAAAAAAACAAATTATTAGATGCAATAAGAAATAATGAAAAAAATGTTACTAATGGCGCACCAGAGGAGGGTGCGCCATTGCTGTCAGAAAAAAAGAGTTACTAATGGCGCACCAGAGGAGGGTGCGCCATTCCTATCAGAAGAAAAAACTTACTTATGGCGCACCGCTAGGTGGTGCGCCATTGCTATACCTCCCCCGACTAAAATCTCGGCCCCAATCCTCGGCCGATCCCATCTCACATCTCCCAGCCCCTACGCGCCGCTGCCCCGACGACCCACGACGCCGCCGCCCCTACATGCGCCGCCGCTCCCGCGCCCCCACCACTGCAGCTCCTCCGCCGCCCACCAGACAGCAAGCCGCCGCGGCCCCCAACCATCCCGCCGCCGCCGACCGCACGGGGTGCAGGACGACGACCGCCGCCGACCCGCAACCGTCTCGCCGCCGCCCGTAAGCCCCCTCCTCCTCCGCCCGTCCTCCTCCGCCCGTAAGCTCCCTCCCCCTAGACTCCCCTCTCTGCTCCTCCCTCCTTGCCCTCTCCCTCTCTGCTCGATCCCCTCTCTTCTCTGTGTCCACCTTCTGTTCTTGCATGTGAGGTGTTTGATTGAATGCCAATTCAAACGATTGATGCAGCCGCGTCCACTGGAGCACCACGACTGTGTCTGTGACCTTGTCTATGCTCCGCCGCCGTCTACGACTCGTCTGCGACCGCGTCCATCGAGGTGAGTTCTGGTCTGAAACTCTCAATGCTCAAGTCTGGAAGCATCATGGATTCAAGTGTTAGCTAGCTAGATGATACGAGGGATGCATGAGAAGCTAGCTACACTGCCATGAACTTTGTTTTTCCTTTTGACAAACACTCTTGTTAACATCAGGAATTAAAAATGCAACATAGAACAAGATATATAGATAGTTGAAACAAAGAGGTGTGCTTTGAAAGAAAAAAATGTGCACCTGCAAGTGAGACTTGACATGTGCCAAGCTAGTAAACAAAATCTGTATATGTACATACTCTCATAAGGTTCTAAGAGATTTTATTATAAGCTTGACCCATACAGTATAAATTCCATGATGCATAGGCTATATTTGCCATGAGAGATGGCAATTTTGTTAGATCATGATCCAGAGATTTTAAAAATGCATAGACTATAATTTCCTGGCATGATCAATAGAATAAAAAATGCCATGATCCATACACTATAATTTTCATGATGCATAGACTATATTTGCCATGGCCCGGTGCAAAAGAAATTTACCATGTTGCAAAAAGAAAAGAAATTTGACATGGTGTATATAGTAAAAACAATGCCATGATCTGTAAAATACATTTGTCATTCTTTTTGTGTTTGTACAGACTTGCTAAACTATTGATGATTTTTTGTTGGGAGACATATTATATCTGGAATGGAAGCTCACATAAGTTGAGCTGATTTTTGTCCATATGAAAGCAGAGGACCATATGTTCTGTGGCTGGGTTTTGTCTCTGACCATTGTGTCGTGATGAATTTGCAGGTACCCCGAGAGGCCCTTGAGTTTGCCGGAATGTCGATTAACTTCCGTTCCGGCAAATTCGGGTACTCCATATGTCCTATTTTCAGCAAAGGTCATGCTGAAATTTTCCGTGAATTTTAGCATGACTTTGCTAAAAATAGGACATATGGGGTACTCGCGACTAATGCATGAGCCGGGGTATCTTAGTACTTAGTTAAGTAGGATCAACTGCCCCGCCATTCTTGCTGCATTAAACCATAGGTGGCAATAGAGCCAAGTGATTAGTGCCAAGTGATTAGGCCCAACCTAGGGTGCCTCGGCATCGATAAACCCTAAATGATGAAAACTTAACTTGGCTGCCCCGGATGCCTCGGTGTCGATGAGAACCTAAATGATGTACGCTTAGGCTTTTAGGGTGCCTCGGCGTCGACAAACCCTAAATGATGAAAGCTTAGGCTTTTAGGGTGCCTCCGTGTCGACAAACCCTAAATGATGAGACCATGATCTTGTTCCTTGACAATAACCAACTTTTTGACCAAACTTTTTTCCTATTTAGAGCGAAACATGGCCCACAACGATGAGGCCGGTGGTTCGGGCGGCAAGCAATTCTGGGAGCTGTCCCAGGATATGTCGTCATCATCATCGGACAACGAAAGTCTCCCGGTGAAGTGTGACTGGTGCCATGACAATCGAGGTCTGTGCGACATGCCTCACCTGGACGATGATCGGCGCTTCAGCATTAAGCTCGAGGAGACCTTCGAAGTTGAAACGGTACACAACGACGACAAGTGTTATTTTCATAATTAAGCATGACTTCAACTATTTCAACGTGTAATTTTCATCTTTTACAATTCGAGTATAGCTTATCCCATGCCATGCAAGACGCTATGTCTTGGAGAGGATGGATTTTGAAGACCATGAAATTTCTGAAACAAAGAAAATTCACCTAAGGACTCATCACGATGTGGCTTTGAAGTAAATCTATATAATTCTGAAAGCGTAAGCCATTTTGGTTGCAAAAATTGGGAAGCATTTTGCAAGATGTATGGTTTTGATGAGGGTATGCTTATCACCATGGATCTTGGTAATCCTGACATCAACCAAGACAATATGGACATTTGGGTCCTTGTTGATATGCCTCCAGTTCTACCGCTATGTGAGTTTCTCAAACATAGTTATTAGCTAATTTATATTATTTATTTCAAAATAGTTGACAGCTTATTTCCATTGACAGCTTATTTTTATTGTTCAAAGAATGTGCGGGAGATGGTAGACAAAACCCACTACACTGATGGCTCCGAATTAACAACTTACAAGGAGAAAAATCACCTGGTCAGATTTTGTACTGACATTGAAAATTACATTATCCACAAACAAACTCCTCAACATTATGGTAAATACGTGCCACTAGTGCATGTGTTCAACTACGGTAACTACCATGGAGATACCCAGGTAAGATTTTTACTATTACGATATCCGTGCATCTTTTGCATACTTCTAAAAGTAGTACATCATTGCTAACTATGAAGTTATTACTATGTTTTTCAATAGATAATCCCAGAGAATTGTGTGCCTCATATGATGTATCTGAAAGGTAGTGTTAATATTTTGAACATACAGCCAGGTCATCCTACGAATCTCAACTGTCCATACGAGATTTCTAAAAGAAGTGGAGACATGAAAATCAAAGGATGGAAAAAATGTATGGACAGTCATAAGGAGCTTCTTGGAAGCAAAAGGAAGCGAAGCGCAAGAATTGGAGACAGGATGTTCTCCATTATCCATAATGGAGAGTCAGGGTCTATATTGTTTTATGCTATTTTAGCTTAAATAGGGTATTTAGGTCCTGCCTAATACTGATGATCATGTGCTGAGGAACAATTAAATAGGGTTGGTTCGAAGACTATCAAGATGATGATCGTATGACTTGTTATGAATAACGAGTAGAAGTCATATGATGATGATCAGTAGGACTTGTTAGGATTAGTATTACTTCCGACAAACTCGATACTCGCGGTCTTGAGACTTGTAATGTTTTATCTTTGTTCGGTCTTTTGAATTCAGAGACTAATATCATGAATTATATTCGGAGACTAATCTTCTATTGTATTAGTCTCCTGAATGGCGCACTTGTAGAAGTTATACCTGAAGTACCTGAATTCCGCTTCACTTGTAGAAGTTATACCTGAAGTACCTGAAAAGGACTAAGGAAATGTTTCTCGTTTATGGAGGTGACGAAGAGCTCGTCGTAAAGGGTTACGTCGATGCTAGCTTCGACACAGATCTGGATGACTCTAAGTCACAAACCGGATACGTGTATATTTTGAATGGTGGGGCAGTAAGCTGGTGCAGTTGCAAGCAAAGCGTTGTGGCGGGATCTACATGTGAAGCGGAATACATGGCAGCCTCGGAGGCAGCACAAGAAGCAGTCTGGGTGAAGGAGTTCATTACCGACCTAGGAGTCATACCCAATGCGTTGGGCCCGATGACTCTCTTCTGTGACAACACTGGAGCTATTGCCCTTGCCAAGGAGCCCAGGTTTCACAGGAAGACCAGGCATATCAACAGTCGCTTCAACTCCATTCGTGAAAGTGTTCAAAATGGAGACATAGAGATTTGTAAAGTACATGCAGACCTGAATGTAGCAGATCCGTTGACTAAACCTCTCCCTAGAGCAAAACATGATCAACACCAGAATTCCATGGGTGTGCGATTCATCACAATGTAACTAGATGATTGACTCTAGTGCAAGTGGGAGACTGTTGGAAATATGCCCTAGAGGCAATAATAAAATGATTATTATATTTCCTTGTTCATGATAATTGTCTATTATTCATGCTATAATTGTATTATCCGGAAATCGTAATACATGTGTGAATACATAGACCACAATGTGTCCCTAGTGAGCCTCTAATTGACTAGCTCGTTGATCAACAGATAGTCATGGTTTCCTGGCTATGGACATGGGGATGTCATTGATAACGGGATCACATCATTAGGAGAATGATGTGATGGACAAGACCCAAACCTAAGCATAGCACAAAGATCGTGTAGTTCGTTTGTTGTAGCTTTTCTGGATGTCAAGTATCATTTCCTTAGACCATGAGATTGTGCAACTCCCGGATACCGTAGGAGTGCCTTGGGTGTGCCAAACGTCAAAATGTAACTGGGTGACTATAAAGGTACATTACAGGTATCTCCGAAAGTGTCTGTTGGGTTGGCACGAATCGAGACTGGGATTTGTCAATCCATATGACGGAGAGGTATCTCTGGGCCCACTCGGTAACGCATCATCATAATTAGCTCAATGTGATCAAGTGGTTGATCATGGGATCATGCATTATGGTACGAGTAAAGTGACTTGCCGGTAACGAGACTGAACAAGGTATTGGGATACCGACGATCGAGTCTCGGGCAAGTAACGTACCGATTGACAAAGGGAATTGAGTACGGGATTGATTAGGTCCTCGACATCATGGTTCATCCGATGAGATCATCGAGGAGCATGTGGGAGCCAACATGGGTATCCAGATCCCGCTGTTGGTTATTGACCAGAGAGTCGTCTCGGTCATGTCTGCTTGTCTCCCGAACCCGTAGGGTCTACACACTTAAGGTTCGGTGACGCTAGGGTTGTATAGATATGAGCATGCAGTAATCCGAAAGTTGTTCGGAGTCCCGGATGAGATCCTGGACGTCATGAGGAGTTCCGGAATTGTCCGGAGGTGAAGAATTACATATAGGAAGTGTAGTTTCGGCCATCGGGAAAGTTTTGGGGTCACCGGTATTGTACCGGGACCACCTGATGGGTCCCGGGGGTCCACCGGGTGGGGCCACCCATCCCGGAGGGCCCCATGGGCTGAAGTGGGGAGGGGAACCAGCCCATAATGGGCTGGTGCGCCCCCCCTTGGGCCCCCCATGCGCCTAGGGTTGGGAACCCTAGGGGAGGGGGCGCCTCCACTTGCCTTGGGGGGTACTCCACCCCTTGGCCGCCGCCCCCCTAGGAGATCCCATCTCCTAGGGCCGGCGCAACCCCCTTGTTGGGGAACGTAGTAATTTCAAAAAATTTCCTACGCACACGCAAGATCATGGTGATGAATAGCAACGAGAGGGGAGAGTGTGATCTACGTACCCTTGTAGACACTTGTAGAGCTCCTTTATAATCACCCAGTTACGTTGTGACGTTTGGTAGCACACAAAGTGTTCCTCCGGCAAACGGGAGTTGCATAATCTCATAGTCACAGGAACATGTATAAGTCATGAAAAAAGCAATAGCAACATACTAAACGATCGAGTGCTAAGCTAATGGAATGGGTCAAGTCAATCACATCATTCTTCTAATGATGTGATCCCATTAATCAAATAACAACTCTTTTGTTCATGGTTAGGAAACATAACCATCTTCGACTAACGAGCTAGTCAAGTAGAGGCATACTAGTGACACTCTATTTGTCTATGTATTCACACATGTATTATGTTTCTGGTTAATACAATTCTAGCATGAATAATAAACATTTATCATGATATAAGGAAATAAATAATAACTTTATTATTGCCTCTAGGGCATATTTCCTTCAGTCTCCCACTTGCACTAGAGTCAATAATCTAGTTCACATCGCCATGTGATTCAACACTAATAGTTCACATCACCATGTGATTAACACCCATAGTTCACATTGTCATGTGACCTATACCCAATGGGTTTACTAGAGTTAGTAATCTAGTTCACATTGCTATGTGATTAACACCCAAAGAGTACTAAGGTGTGATCATGTTTTGCCTGTGAGAGAAGTTTAGTCAAAGGGCCTGCCATATTCAGATCCGTAAGTATTTTGCAATTTTCTATGTCTACAATGCTTTGCACGGAGCTACTTTAGCTAATTGCTCCCACTTTCAATATGTATCCAGATGAAGACTAAGAGTCATCCGGATCAGTGCCAAAACTTGTATCGACGTAACCCTTTTACGATGAACCTTTTGTCACCTCCACAATCGAGAAACATATCCTTATTCCACTAAGGATACATTTTTTTGACCGTTGTCCAGTGATCTACTCCTAGATCAATATTGTACTCCCTTGCCAAAATTAGTGTAGGGTATACAATAGGTCTGGTACACAGCATGGCATACTTTATAGAACCTATGGCCAAGGCATAGGGAATGACTTTCATTCTCATTCTATTTTCTGCCATGGTCGGGCTTTGAGTCTTACTCAATTTCACACCTTGTAACACAGGCAAGAATTCTTTCTTTGACTGTTCCATTTTGAACTACTTCAAAATCTTGTCAAGGTATGTACTCATTGAAAGAAAAAAACTTATCAAGCGTCTTGATCTATCTCTATAGATCTTGATGCTCAATATGTAAGCAGCTTCACCGAGGTTTTCTTTAACAAAATCCTTTCAAACACTCCTTTATGCTTTGCAGAATAATTCTACATTATTTCTGATCAACAATATGCCATACACATATACTTATCAGAAATGCTGTAGTGCTCCCACTCACTTTCTTGTAAATACAAACTTCACTGCAAGTCTGTATAAAACTATATGCTTTGATCAAATTATCAAAGCGTATATTCCAACTCCGAGATGCTTGCACCAGTCCATAGATGGATCACTGGAGCTTGCATATTTTGTTAGCACCTTTAGGGTTGACAAAACCTTCTGGTTGCATCATATACAACTCTTCTTTAAATCCATTAAGGAATGTAGTTTTGTTTATCCATTTGCCAGATTTCATAAAAATGCAGCAATTGCTAACATGATTTGGACAGACTTAAGCATCACTACGAGTGAGAAAATTTCATCGTAGTCAACACCTTGAACTTTGTCAAAAACCTTTTTCGACAAGTCTAGCTTTGTAGATAGTAACACTACTATCAGCGTTTGTCTTCCTCTTGAAGATCCATTTATTTTCTATGGCTTGCCGATCATCGGGAAAATCCATCAAAGTCCATACTTTGTTCTCATACATGGATCATATCTCAGATTTCATGGCCTCAAACCATTTCGCAGAATCTGGGCTCATCATCGCTTCCTCATAGTTCGCAAGTTTGTCATGGTCTAGTAACATGACTTCCAGAACAGGATTACCGTACCACTCTGGTGCGGATCTCACTCTGGTTTACCTAGGAGATTCGGTAGTAACTTGATCTGAAGTTACATGATCATCATCATTAGCTTCCTCACTAATTGGTGTAGTAGTCACAAGAACAGATTTCTGTGATGAACTACTTTCCAATAAGGGAGAAGGTACAATTACCTTATCAAGTTTTCTACTTTCCTCCCACTCACTTCTTTCGAGAGAAACTCCTTCTCTAGAAAGGATCCATTCTTAGCAACGAATGTCTTGCCTTCGGATCTGTGATAGAAGGTGTACCCAACAGTCTCCTTTGGGTATCCTATGAAGACATATTTCTCCGATTTGGGTTTGAGCTTATCAGGATGAAACTTTTTCACATAAGCATCACAACCCAAAACTTTAAGAAACGACAACTTTGGTTTCTTGCCAAACCATAATTCAGATTGTGTCGTCTCAATGGATTTAGATGGTGCCCTTTTTAACGTGAATGCAGCTGTCTCTAATGCATAACCCCAAAACGATAGTGGTAGATTGGTAAGAGACATCATAGATTGCACTATATCCAATAAAGTACGGTTATGACGATCGGACACACCATTATGCTGTGGTGTTCCAGGTGGCATGAGTTTGTGAAACTATTCCACAATGTTTTAATTGAAGACCAAACTCGTAACTCAAATATTTGTCTCCGCGATCAGATCGTAGAAACTTTTTTTTCTTGTCACGATGATTTTCCACTTCACCCTGGAATTATTTGAACTTTTCAAATGTTTCAGACTTATGTTTCATCAAGTAGATATACTCATATCTGCTCAAATCATCTGTGAAGATCAGAAAACAATGATACCTGTCGCGAGCCTCAATATTCATCGGACCACATAGATCAGTATGTATGATTTCCAACAAATCTGTTGCTCGCTCCATTGTTCCGAAGAACAGAGTCTTAGTCATCTTGCCCATGAGGCATGGTTCGCAAGCATCAATTGATTCATAATCAAGTGATTCCAAAAGCCCATCAGCATGGAGTTTCTTCATGCGCTTTACACCAATATGACCTAAACGACAGTGCCACAAATAAGTTACACTATCATTATTAACTTTGCATCTTTTGGTTTCAATATTATGATTATGTGTATCACTACGATCGAGATCCAACGAACTATTTTCATTGGGTGTGTAACCATATAAGGTTTTATTCATGTAAACAGAATAACAATTTATTCTCTTACTTAAATGAATAACCGTATAAACATGATCAAATCATATTCACGCTCAACGCAAACACCAAATAACACTTATTTAGGTTCAACACTAATCCCGAAATTATAGGGAGTGTGCGATGATGATCATATCAATCTTGGAACCACTTCCAACACACATCGTCACTTCACCCTTAACTAGTCTCTGTTTATTCTGCAACTCCCGTTTCGAGTTACTAATCTTAGCAACTGAACTAGTATCAAATACTGAGGGGTTGCTATAAACACTAGTAAAGTACACATCGATAACATGTATATCAAATATACTTATGTTCACTTTGCCATCCTTCTTATCCGCCAAATACTTGGGGCAGTTCCACTTCCAGTGACCAGTCCCTTTGGTGTAGAAGCACTCAGTCTCAGGCTTAGGATCAGACTTGGGCTTCTTCACTTGAGCAGCAACTTGCTTGTCGTTCTTCTTGAAGTTCCCCTTATTCCCTTTGCCCTTTTCTTGAAACTAGTGGTCTTGTCAACCATCAACACTTGATGTTTTTCTTGATTTCTACCTTCGTTGATTTCAACATCATGAAGAGCTTGGGAGTTGTTTCCGTTATCCCTTGCATATTATAGTTCATCACGAAGTTATACTAACTTGGTGATGGTGACTAGAGAATTCTGTCAATCACTATCTTATCTGGAAGATTAACTCCCACTTGATTCAAGCGATTGTAGTACCCAGACAATCTGAACACATGCTCACTAGTTGAGCGATTCTCCTCCATCTTTTAGTTATAGAACTTGTTGGAGACTTCATATCTCTCAACTCGGGTATTTGCTTGAAATATTAACTTCAACTCCTGGAACATCTCATATGGTCCATGACGTTCAAAACGTCTTTGAAGTCCCGATTCTAAGCCATTAAGCATGATGCACTAAACTATCAAGTAGTCATCATATTGAGCTAGCCAAACGTTCATAACGTCTCCATCTGCTCCTGCAATAGGTCTGTCACCTAGCGGTGCATCAAGGACATAATTCTTCTGTGCAGCAATGAGGATAAATCTCAGATCACGGATCCAATCCACATCATTGCTACTAACATCTTTCAACACAATTTTCTCTAGGAACATATCAAAATAAACACAGGGAAGCAACAACGCGAGCTATTGATCTACAACATAATTTGCAAAATACTACCAGGACTAAGTTCATGATAAATTTAAAGTTCAATTAATCATATTACTTAAGAACTCGCACTTAGAAAGACATCCCTCTAATCTTCTAAGTGATCATGTGATCCAAATCAACTCAACCATGTCCGATCATCACGTGAGATGGAGTAGTTTCAATGGTGAACATCACTATGTTGATCATATCTACTATATGATTCACGCTCGACCTTTCGGTCTCCGTGTTCCGAGGCCATATCTGTATATGCTTGGCTCGTCAAGTATAACCTGAGTATTCTGCGTGTGCAACTGTTTTGCACCCGTTGTATTTGAACGTAGAGCCTATCACACCCGATCATCACGTGGTGTCTCAGCACGAAGAACTTTCGCAACGGTGCATACTCAGGGAGAACACTTCTTGATAATTAGTGAGAGATGATCTTAAAATGCTACTGTCAATCAAAGCAAGATAAGATGCATAAAAGATAAATATCACATGCAATCAATATAAGTGATATGATATGGCCATCATCATCTTGTGCTTGTGATCTCCATCTTCGAAGCACCGTCGTGATCACCATCGTCACCGGCGTGACACCTTGATCACCATCGTAGCATCGTTGTCGTCTCGCCAATCTTATGCTTCCATGACTATCGCTACCGCTTACTGATAAAGTAAAGCATTATAGCGTAATTGCATTGCATACAATAAAGTGACAACCATATGGCTCCTGCCAGTTGTCGATAACTTGGTTACAAAACAAGATCATCTCATACAGTAAAATTTAGCATCATGTCTTGACCATATCACATCACAACATGCCCTGCAAAAACAAGTTAGACGTCCTCTACTTTGTTGTTGCAAGTTTTACGTGGCTGCTACGGGCTTAAGCAAGAACTAATCTTACCTACGCATCAAAACCACAACGATAGTTTGTCAAGTTGGTGTTGTTTTAACCTTCGCAAGGACCGGGCGTAGCCACACTCGGTTCAACTAAAGTTGGAGAAACTGTCACCCGCTAGCCACCTTTGTGCAAAGCACGTCGGGAGAACCGATCTCGCGTAAGCGTACGCATAATGTCGGTCCGGGCCGCTTCGTCCAACAATACCGCCGAACCAAAGTATGACATTCTGGTAAGCAGTATGACTTATATCGCCCACAACTCACTTGTGTTCTACTCGTGCATATAACATCAACACATAAAACCTAGGCTCGGATGCCACTGTTGGGGAACGTAGTAATTTCAAAAAAATTCCTACGCACACGCAAGATCATGGTGATGCATAGCAACGAGAGGGGAGAGTGTGATCTACGTACCCTTGTAGACCGACAACGGAAGCGTTAGCACAACGCGGTTGATGTAGTCGTACGTCTTCACGGCCCGACCGATCAAGCACCGGAACTACGGCATCTCCGAGTTTTAGCACACGTTCAGCTCGATGACGATCCCCGGACTCCGATCCAGCAAAGTGTCGGGGAAGAGTTCCGTCAGTACGACAGCGTGGTGACGATCTTGATGTTCTACCGTCGCAGGGCTTCGCCTAAGCAACGCTACAATATTATCGAGGATTATGATGGAAGGGGGCACCGCACACGGTTAAGAAAACGATCACGTGGATCAACTTGTGTGTCTATGGGGTGCCCCCTGCCCCCGTATATAAAGGAGCAAGGGGGAGGAGGCCGGCCCTAGGAGGGGCGCGCCAGGGAGTAGGATTCCTACTCCTAGTTGGAGTAGGTTTCCTCCTTTCCTAGTCCAACTAGGAGAAGGGGGGAAAGGGGGGAAGAGGGGAAGGAAGGGAGAGAGGGGCCGCGCCCCAAACCCCTTGTCCAATTCGGACTGGGCTTGGGAGGGGCGCGCGCCACCTCCTGGTCCTTTCCACTAAGGCCCACTAAGGCCCATTGCTTCTTCCTCGTATTCCCGTAACTCCCCGGTACCTCCGAAAATACCCGAATCACTCGGAACCTTTCCGATGTCCGAATATAGTCGTCCAATATATCGATTTTTACGTCTCGACCATTTCGAGACTCCTCGTCATGTCCCCGATCTCATCCGGGACTCCGAACTCCTTCGGTACATCAAAACTTATAAACTCATAATATAACTGTCATCGAAACCTTAAGCGTGCGGACCCTACGGGTTCGAGAACAATGTAGACATGACCGAGACACGTCTCCGGTCAATAACCAACAACGGAACCTGGATGCTCATATTGGCTCCCACATATTCTACGAAGATCTTTATCGGTCAGACCGCATAACAACATACGTTGTTCCCTTTGTCATCGGTATGTTACTTGCCCGGGATTCGATCGTCGATATCTTAATACCTAGTTCAATCTCGTTACCGGCAAGTCTCTTTACTCGTTCCGTAATACATCATCTCGCAACTAACTCATTAGTTGCAATGCTTGCAAGGCTTATGTGATGTGCATTACCGAGAGGGCCCAGAGATACCTCTCCGACAATCGGAGTGACAAATCCTAATCTCGAAATACGCCAACCCAACATGTACCTTTGGAGACACCTGTAGAGCTCCTTTATAATCACCCAGTTACGTTGTGACGTTTGGTAGCACACAAAGTGTTCCTCCGGCAAACGGGAGTTGCATAATCTCATAGTCACAGGAACATGTATAAGTCATGAAAAAAGCAATAGCAACATACTAAACGATCGAGTGCTAAGCTAACGGAATGGGTCAAGTCAATCACATCATTCTTCTAATGATGTGATCCCATTAATCAAATAACAACTCTTTTGTTCATGGTTAGGAAACATAACCATCTTCGATTAACGAGCTAGTCAAGTAGAGGCATACTAGTGACACTCTATTTGTCTATGTATTCACACATGTATTATGTTTCCGGTTAATACAATTCTAGCATGAATAATAAACATTTATCATGATATAAGGAAATAAATAATAACTTTATTATTGCCTCTAGGGCATATTTCCTTCACCCCTAGGGGGCCTATTTAAAGGGGGGGAGGGAGGGCAGCCGCACCTCAAGTCTTGGCGCCTCCCTCTCCCCTACTACACCTCTCCCTCTCGCAGAAGCTCGGCGAAGCCCTGCTGTGATCACTGCTGCATCCACCACCATATCATCGTGCTGCTGGATCTTCATCAACCTCTCCTTCCCCCTTGCTGGATCAAGAAGGAGGAGAAGTCATCTGCTCCGTACGTGTGTTGAACGCGGAGGTGCCATCCATTCGGCACTTGGTCATCGGTGATTTGGATCACGGCGAGTACGACTCCATCATCCCCGTTCTCTTGAACGCTTCCGCTCGCGATCTACAAGGGTATGTAGATGCACTCCTATTCCCCTCGTTGCTAGAATACTCCATAAATTGATCTTGGTGATGCGTAGAATTTTTTTAATTTCTGCTACGATCTCCAACAGGACTAAACTTTAGTAATATCCCTTGCCTTGCACAAATGGGCTAAGTGGGCCTCTAGGATTTATTAGGAATTTCTGAAATAGTTATTGGACTGCCCAAAATAGACTAAATTCCAGCAATCCCCCACCAGATCCCAGAGGCACACAGAAATTTGCCTTTGGTTCCAAAACACTCTTTTATATACCGGTACTGCAGTGGAGACTGTTAAGTTGAACTTCCACCTAGAACTCTATGCTACACTAGTAAGCAACTTGAACAGTGGACTGGGCCTTGAACTGCAAGTTTTCTACGAATCTAGCTTCACATAAAGCCTTGAACGATATGTGGCTACCGTGGGTCTTCCCCGCGGGTGGAGCTTATGCGTCATACTCTGTGACCTTTCATGAGTTTACTAGAGAGAACCCTACTCTCATAGATTGCGACGTTTGACAATTAGACTCATATAGGTGTGTTCTTCAAAAGATGTTCTGCAGGATAACATCTCTGCTTAAATAAGCCACTTAGAACACATTAAGATATACATCAACCTGCCATGCAGATTAGGAGAGTATTGCATCTTCATGGAGTGGTATTGTGAATAGTAAGGATACTCTCCTCTCAGTTGACCAACAGCTTGTCTTCCACATCTAATTCACGGGATCTAGGATCACAAAGAATAGGTTACCACTATGAACAACTCATATTGTGGGTCTCATACCCATCTCCCTCGATGCATTATCTATCACATTACGTGATAGACCCTTGGTAAAAGGATCCGCCAGATTTTTAGACGTTTGGATATAATCCAACGCAATAACTCCGGAGTTTTTAATTTTCCTGACAGACTTTAACCTTCTCTGAACGTGTCTTGATGACTTCATGTTATCCTTTGAGCTGCTCACTTTCGTGATCACAGTTTGATTGTCGCAGTTCATAAGGACACCCGGTACAGGTTTCTCAACAATCGGCAAGTCATTCAAGAGCCGGCGAAGCCAATCTGCTTCAACCGTAGCTGTATCTAGTGCTGTGAGTTCTGCTTCCATTGTTAACCTCGTTAAGATGGTCTGCTTGCAAGACTTCCAAGAAACAGCGCCACCTCCATGAGTGAATACATAACCACTCGTGGCCTTTATCTCATCAGCATCTGAGATCCAGTTTGAGTCACTATACCCTTCAAGCACCTTTGGATGCCCGGTGTAGTGAATTCCATAATTTGCAGTGCCTTTCAAATAACGCAAAACTCTCTCTAGAGCTTTCCAATGCACATCTCCTGGTCTGGAGACAAACCGACTCAGTTTGCTAACAACAAAAGAGATGTCAGGTTTTGTAGCACTTGCTAAGTACATAAGAGAGCCAATAATTAGAGAACATTTCAATTGATCTCTAGCAATTCTTCGATTCTTTCGAAGTAACACACTCGCATCATATGGTGTTGGAGAGGGCTTGCAGTCACTATAGCGAAAGCGACTCAAGATCTTTTCCACATAGTGAGATTGAAGCAATGTAATCCCACCATTATCGTCTCTCAACAACTTGATGTTCAGAATGACATCAGCCACTCCTAAATCCTTCGTCTCAAAACAACGAGATAGGAAATCCTTGACCTCCTTAATAACATTCAGATTTGTTCCGAAAATCAGTATGTCATCAACATAAAAGCACAGGATAACTCCCTCGCCCCCACCATGGCGATAGTACACACATTTGTCAGCTTCGTTCACAACAAAGCCTGCAACTGTTAAAGTTCTTTCAAACTTTTCATGCCACTGTTTGGGTGCTTGCTTAAGTCCGTACAAAGACTTCAACAACTTGCACACTTTCCCTTCCTAACCATCTAGTACAAACCCATCTGGTTGTTCCATATAAATTTCCTTGTCCAACTCTCCATTTAGGAAAGCAGTCTTAACATCCATTTGATGAACGAGAAGACCATGCGAGGCAGCTAGTGAAAGTAGAACTCGAATAGTGGTCAGTCGAGCCACAGGTGAGTAAGTATCAAAGAAGTCTTCACCTTCCTTTTGGGTATAACCCTTAGCCACGAGCCAAGCCTTATACTTTTCAATAGTATCGTCAGGCCTAAGCTTCTTCTTGAATACCCATTTTCATCCTATAGGTTTGCACCCATAAGGACGATCAGTTATCTCCCAGGTTTCATTCGCCAAGATGGAATCCATCTCGCTACGAACCGCTTCCTTCCAGTAGTCAGCATCTTCAGATGCATAGGCCTCTGAAATAGAACTTGGAGTGTCATATATGAGATACACAAGAAAATCATCACCAAAAGACTTTGCTGTCCTCTGTCTCTTGCTCCTAGTAGGAACTTCATTGTTCTTATCCACAGGACTTTCAAAGTGTTCCATCAAAATGGTAGGTTCGGTAATTGTAACTGGTTCCTGATTTGATGAACTAGGCATCTCCTGATTAGATGAGGTAGCCATATCCTTCATGGGAAAGATATCTTCAAAGAAAGTCGCATCATTCGACTCCATGATCGTACCGACATGTATGTCAGGTACCTCAGATTTTACAACCAAGAATCTATAGCCAATGCTATGAAAAGCATATCCCAAGAAAACACAATCCACAGTCTTTGGTCCAAGCTTCCGCTTCTTTGGAATTGGAACATTGACTTTCGCCAAACAACCCCATGTTTGTAGATAAGAGAGTTTTAACCTTTTCTTCTCCCATTCCTCGAATGGAGTTATCTCTTTGTTCTTTGTGGGAACTCAGTTTAGGACATGACATGCAGTCAATATCGCCTCCCCCACCATGCCTTGGAGAGACCCGAAGTGTCTAACATGGCGTTAACCAAATCTGTTAGGGTACGGTTCTTTCTTTCGGCCACCCCATTTGACTGAGGTGAATAGGGAGGCGTCCTCTTATGGATTATACCATGTTCCGCGCAAAAAGCATCAAATTCATTGGAAAAATACTCTCCACCACGGTCGGACCTAAGCCTCTTGATTTTTCGATCAAGTTGGTTTTCCACTTCAGCTTTATAGATCTTGAAAAAGTTCAAAGCCTCATCCTTAGATTTCAGAAGATACACACGGCAGTATCTAGTGGAGTCATCAATTAACATCATGAAATATTTCTTTCCACCTTTTGTCAACACACCATTCATTTCACATAGATCTGAATGTATGAGCTCTAGTGGTGCAAGATTTCTTATTTCCGCAGTCGTGTGAGACTTACGAGGTTGCTTAGCTTGCACACACACTTGACATTAGATCCCTTGACGGTGGTGAAACTAGGGATTAAGTTCAACTTCGCTAGTCGTGACATGCAACCAAAGTTAACATGACAAAGACGTGAATGCCACACATTGGATTCACTATTGTTGCAAATATGATTAACAACTTTATTGCAAACGTCTGATAAGGATAAATGAAACAAGCCTCCTGACTCATAGCCTTTACCAACAAAGATTCCATACTTGGATATTACAAATTTATTCGACTCAAAGACAAGCTTGTAGCCATCTCTACACAGAAGAGATCCGCGAACAAGATTTTTATTGACGGAGGGGACATAATGCACGTTCTTTAGCCGCACAATCTTCTCCGAAGTAAACTTCAGATCGACCGTGCCAACACCACGAACAGAAGCACTTGAACCGTTGCCCATCAGCACGGTTGAAGTCCCTGCGGTCTGATAAGACGAAAACATGGAAATATCACCGCATACATGCACATTAGCACCCGTGTCAATCAACCAGTAAGGAGAATAACATACTGAAAGAATAGTGGGAAATATACCATACCCAGCATCCTTCATGTCAGTGTCTTCAATGACAACATTAGCGGTCTTGCCGCCTTTCCCAGGATGACGCTTGTCATAGCGATTAGGGCAACTAGGAGCCCAATGATCAGGATCCCCACACACATGACAAGCACCTTTCTTCTTGCCATTCTTCTTCTTAAAGTTCGTGTGTTGCACAGCCTTGTTCTTCCCATCAAACTTGCCCTTGTTCTTGAACTTGTGGGGCTGGAAGTTCTGCTTCTGTACCACATTGGCACTAGATCCTCCTCAATACCTCAAGCATGTGTGTCCTTTACTCTCGCCTTTTCTTCCACATCAAGAGTGCCAATGAGATCCGGGACGGAAAACTCCTGCCTCTTATGCTTCAACAAGGTAGCAAAGTTCCTCCATGAAGGAGGAAGCTTAGTGATGATACCTCCGGCAACAAACTTGTCCGGTAGCATACAACTGAAGTGCTCAAGTTCTCTAGCAAATGACTGTATCTCATGAGCTTGCTCAACCACGGAACGCTCTCCAGTCATCCTATAATCATAGAATTGCTCCATGATGTACAGCTCAGTGCCAGCATCCGAGACCCCAAACTTGGCCTCGAGTGCATCCCACATATATTTTCCATTATCAATTGACGCATAAGCATCAACTATGTTCTCACCAAGAACACTCAGGAGAGCAGCCTTAAACAGAGTATCCATTTTCTGAAAAGCTTGTGCATGTTGAGCATCAAGCTCTCCTTCAGGTTTGCCGAGAGTGGCGTCATAGCAACTCATGGTTTGAAACCATAAGACTGCTCTCACGCGCCACTTCTTATAGTGGATACCCTCAAACATAGGAGGTATCATGGAAGCAGCAAAACCACTCAGGGTAAATTGCCTATAATAAGGTTTTTGGATTGTTGGAAATATAAGCAATTTACCAAACAACTTTGCTGATAGAAATACTAGATAAAACATGACTAATATAGCAGAGATAAAGCAAGTCATGCAATTTGACAAAGAGAAGGTAAACAACATCTTCATATATGAGCTGTAAGTAAACATATCTAGATCAGACAGTATAGCAAGTAGCATATATGAAGTAGAACCTATCAGGTGTAGAACAAGGACTAGAACAAGGAACTGCGGCAGCACCTTTAACAGGAAAAACAAGAACACATACGGGATAGTAGCAGCAGAAGCGCTGGACTTGGGGTGCGTGGCAAAAATTTAGATATCGGCTCGGCTCATTCCCGCAACCCGCGGCGCGGCGCGGCGCGGCGCGACGCGTCGTGACGAGGCGGGCGGCAGAGGAGGAGCGCGCGTGAATATCACTCTTGTTCTCATGCTCGTACAAGTGGGGAAAGAACCTCCCTTATAAGGAGGTCCAACTCCCGCTAAACTAGCAATGTGGGACTAAACTTTAGTAATATCCCTTGCCTTGCACAAATGGGCTAAGTGGGCCTCTAGGATTTATTAGAAATTTCTGAAATAGTTATTGGGCTGCCCAAAATAGACTAAATTCCAGCAATAACACATGAGCTATTGAGCGGATGATTGCTTCATGGGGATGTAGATGGCAGTTGTCTGGACCTGCCGCTCTATCTTGTCGCTCGATGTTGTCGTACCGCCAAGATCCAATGTCAAGCAACTTGGAGTCGTGTCGGAAAACTGGGTGGAGGAGGGCAATGACGACAATCGAGAGGCCCACTAGTTGCATGTTGTCACTGAGACCAAACCGCACCACTATGACAACACACAAGAGGAGCAACCCACCGGCTGGATGTGGGGACCGTCTACCACCAACCACCGCAGTGGCGCGAGCACCGCCTTCCGGACTTCATGCCGCCCGCAACTAGTGGTCACCCGCAAGCCATGACTTCGTACTGCTTCCGGGACCCGCTTAGCCACAACTACTCCATGAGCACAAAACAAAAGGTGCCTTGATGTTGCTGACGCGCGATACATACAACCACAACTAAGTGCAATGCGCCGCTCCCGGTGATCTCGGATCGTTGCCATGCCGCTGCACTTCTTGCCACTAATGTGCGATTTGTAGGACCGATGCTGTGCGTTGATGCTGCTCCCAGATCGTTGCCATGTTGGTGCTATTCTTGTCACTACTACTATTCTCTTCGAGTCACTGCTGAGGATCGATGACCGTCATGGAACCACCTACAGGACCGCGCGCCACCATGGGCTGCTCAGGCTTTGCCCGACGGCAGCATTTGGTAGTGGCGAGGAGAGGAAGGTCGGACGGGGAGGACCATAAAACTTGGAACATGACTGTGTCCCATGTTGGCTGTCTGGACGAGGCAGGGGCAACTTTTACACAGACCGGCCTTCTATTATCTTCTTCTTCCTTAGAACTCCGGGTAATAGGGAATAGTCAACATGTTCATTTCGTTTATGTGGATGTGGTATTGTGTCGTTAGGGGCTTCAGAACTCTATCGCAACCCTCTTGTAATCAAATTATATTTCTCTCTTAATGAAGTGACGTGCATTTTAAAAAAATGAGTCTATGTCTTTTCCTTTTTTTTGAACAAAAATGTTGAGTCTATGTGTGACAAGTGTTCACCAAACAACCCGATGAACCAAAACAAAACAAGGATAACCCCAAACCATTTGTGGTATACCTCCAACCAAACACACCATAAAAATAAAAAACCATCTTGAACATCATAACGTTAGAACCGATTGTTGACTGTTTGTCCACTATCATCTTGAGTCAAACGAACAAACTAACTCATAGAGTAGGTTGGGTGTCTAGACTCTTTAGATTATATTATTCGTAAGTTCCATCTCTCATTGTCTCTCTCATTCTCTCCACCGGGGACGGGGCAAGGGGGGGGGAGCAGGGGCTAAGCCATGCCCAAGGTTCAAATTTCCTTCATATTACTACTCATTTTTTGTTGTTGTTGTCACCACTCATTAGAACACCATGTTCATGATATTTTAGCACTTCCAGAACCCTCATTAAACTCATACCAAGCCAGTCTTACTTAACCCCCTCCATGTAAAATCCTGGCTTTGTCCCTGCTCTCCACATCAACAATTATCTTGCAAGACTTGACGATTGAGGGTAATATTTTGTGTTATGTTTTTGTCCACCTAACAATTTCTCTGTTGCTCCGGAGTTGCATGTACACATACTATTTGTGCTTGAAAAAACAAATCACGTCCACAAACACTGTGTATATACTAAATGCATGTGGTGAGAATTTGTGAATTATTGTTTGTGACAATGCATAAATCTGTTTTATTTACTTGATTGTAGACATAGCTTGGTAGTAGCATGTGGGGCATGGTTGTGTCAAAGGAGACAATTAATAAGACAAACAGGCAGTTAGTTGGGAGAAATAAAGTTGACTTCAACTCTAGAGTCTAAGCTCTAGAAGATCTAGGTCGATGACTAATATTATCTGCATGGAAGATATATATATATATATATATATATATAGTCTCTCTGTTTTTATTTTCTATACGAATTAGCTTTTTCTCAAGTCAAATTTGCTGAAGTAATTCTTCTATAGATTTGGGGATCCGCATTGAGAAACACATATCCGGGTATAGAGTATCAGATTGGTCATAACCTAAGTTCCAATTTGGTTGATGGGTAACTTTCTTAACAGGATGGGAATGAATTAGTCACTTTTAGGAATTGAGCTCCTTTCTATTTCTTAAATCTAGATGACCTCGCACGTTGTTGTGAAAATATTTTGCAATATATTTCAATGACATTTGATTGTATGAAACATTATATTTGGAGTAATATTTTATTATGTTTGATTATTGTATAGTTGTAACATATTTGTAAAATATAAATAGCATAATAGAATAATAGAATGGAATTTTCATGCCTGTTTGCATGTTGACATGGACCTTTTCCTATGCATGATTACAGTAATAATATGAGAACTATAACTAAAATAAATATATTTTCTAATGCTTATTGTGTAGTTCTAAAATATTTATTAAATATAAATAGCCTAATGAAATAAAAATTAATGCATGTTTGCATGTTGAGTTGGGTTTTCTCCTATGCATGATTGTATGTTGAGGTGGGCATTTTCCCATGCATGTTGCTTGCTGAGATGACATGCTTGCATGTTAAGAGAAATGGGTTAGTGAAAGCTAGATATTTAAATATAGAAGATAAATGGACATTCCCAACTGCCTATGTACATGAAGACTGAGAAGTTACTGGAGGTCATAAGACGAAGAGAGTTCTCCTTCTTCTGCCAGTGCATAGTTCAGCCGACTGGGTAGTTAACTTATCTCACATTTTGGTGTCTTTGATGCCAATGGATGACAAAAAGTCTATAATGTGTGTTACAAGACTTGCGTCTTTACTTATAATCTCTTGTATGTCTTGTAAACTATATTCCTTGTGCGATATCATGTTTAAACTCTGCTGCATATCATACTTTATTCGTTGGTGTCATGTTCTACATGATCTATGCCAAGTGTTTTTATAAGTGGCGGGCGGGGGGAGGGTAACCCATGGGTTCTTTGTTGGTAGTGTGTGGTGGGGACTTTATCAGAGTTGTTCATAACTTGAGTTCCAATCATATGGGATTTGATCTTTAGCCCCTCTTTACTTAATAATTTTATTATTTGCCACTCCATACATTGAAATTGTTGATTTGCCATATCTCACTTTGCTCTTTGTTCTTTTGCCAGTGCATCCATGTTCAGTTCTTCCATGAACATTCCACAAAAGGGCAGTATTGTAATATATTTTAACCTTTTATCCTTACAAGAAAAGGGGCAAATCATAATGAATTCAAGCATGGTAACAACGTCGGATTGTTGCTGCGGAAAGGGGAGAACAATCTTAGTTGATCCTCCTGCAGTTCATCCTGATCTGCCCGTTGGATCCCGTCAGCGGCGTGATGTCCCCCATCATGATCATTCCCTCTACAAAGTCCTGGAAGAAGGCGCTCTGGCTACCGACATACTCTCGGACCAGCGCGTCGGCAGCACCACCATTGAAGAGCTCCTGGTCTGAGTGCAGGAGGCCCCTCTTCTGGACGAGATTCTTGTAGTAGTGGTTCTCGAAGACGGTCAGGGTTTGTAGGTCCAGCGGCGCCAGGTTGTTGTCGCGGGAGCCGGTGGCGTGAGGGCAGCCTGACTGGCGGCTCCTGGCGAAGCCGGCGTCGATGTTTGTGTCGTTGTAGATGTGGTCCCGGAAGTTTGTGCAGCGTGCTAGGCCGATTGTGTGGGCTCCTGGAAGACAAGTTATACCGTCAGCTCAAGTTATACTACCTGTTTTCCAGCTACTCTTTTGTCATTCCATCGGTAGGAATCATTCACCAACTTTCCTAATTAGTACTACATGTTTAAGTTAACAAGGAACAATTTTTTTGACGTTGTCCAGTCTTACAAATTAAGCGGACATACCAAAGGTTAGGTCAGTGGTAATTAGTCATCAATCAACTTTGTAACTCATCACCTGTAAAGAGTAGTATATTTGTTTAATCCTGAGAAATTGTCTTATGTAGAAATTTTGAGCTTGGAGTCAAAACGTGGCTATCAGTTCCGTTGGTTGATACCAGCTTATTTTGCGGCTAGAAAGCTACCGACTCCATTGAGGAATTAACAGTCTGAGAAAGTAGCACAGAATCTTACTTGCTTCTTTTTTTGTTGTTGGTTCGGATTTCAAACTGCAAAATTGTACTACCTGACAGTGCGTAATTATTTATATGAAAATAAAGTACGTAGAAGAAGGTTGATGGAAGATGCCAGTGGTTGATTTGGGATTATGTACCGATGTACGTACGGTTTATTTTGCATGTACCGTGTAACGTCGTATATGTATGTATGTACTACTCCTACCTGAGAGTGCGACCATGTCTTTCTGGGAGAGCCCCTGCGCGGCGAAGAGCGACGTAAGGTTGGCAAGCCCCGACGTCGGCGGCGGGATGTTGTTCTCGGCGCCGTTGAAGCTCGCCGTCGTCGAGTCCCTCCTCCCCATCTTCACCTCCCAGCTCGGGCCACCCAGCTACACGTACACAATGCATGTCACACTAGTGTTAGACTTTGTTGAACGGTACGTACAGTACTACTAACGACCTAAGCATGACTATGCATGTATGGATACTTACGAAGACAACGCTCTCCTCGGCGGCGATGGCCAGGATGTCGGCGCAAGAGACAACGCCGGGACAACACCCCTCGACGGCCGCCTTGACGGCGTCGATGACCTCGAACCCCCTGGCGGAGTTCTTGTTGGGCGTGGCGTTCTTCTCGCCGCGCAGGCCCGGCGCGTCGTCCAGCAGCAGCGAGGCGTCGCAGCCCTGGACGAAGCAGTCGTGGAAGAAGAGGCGGACGATGGAGGCGCCCACGCGGCGCTCCCTGGCGATGGCCGGGTGCAGCGCCGAGCGCACGGCTTTGAGCATGCCCGGGCACGAGCGGGAGTAGAAGCCCGACGATAGCTGCGCCGACGCTCCTCCGCTGGCGATGGCGACCAGCGCGAGGATGAGCCAGAGGACAACAATGGCGCGCGCTGCCATGATCGGTTTATAGGTGTTTCTTACGATGCTACTCGATCGGTCTATTCTACAACCAGCTAGATAGTGCCTTGAGAGCTTGCTGGATGTGGTGGAGGAACGCGGGGCGGCCGGTATTTATAGGAAGAAAAGACTAGCTCTACACACACCGCAAGCCATGATTAGGTATACTAGTCTGCCATCATATATTACTATTAGATTGCATCATCATGCCCCCATCGTCTTCACCAACTCCGGTGGACTTTGAGCGTTGATCCAAACGGGCGCTCGCTTTGGAATAACGCGTTTCACACCAGATGCATATGTAACGTAGCTCGTGAAAAATGAACAGTTCTGTTCTGGGGGAAAGCTGTTGCATGCCGATCGACACTGTGGCATCGACGACACGGTTAAGCAAAGAGACATGTCAATCATGCTTGCATGCATGGTCCGGCCTTCATGTTGCTTTCCTTGGCTTCGGAAAATTACTAGCTTGCCAGCTGCCTTCCGCTACCGACAGTTTCTGCTAGCAACTCTGTACCCTACGTCAAATTTAGGTCACTAATTTTAACACATGCATGTGGACTTAAAGGTAGTTGACACTTTGAAACAGGAACAAAGAGGTATACATTAACACGCTGGTTTATTTTGCTCCACGAGAAATGTCAAGGTTAGTTTACGTCTCCATCGGTATGTAGCTCCGGAATAGTAAGATGATGATCCAGATCCGACCATCCCGCTGATTTTTCTCATGCATACTCTTTCTCAAGTTTCGAGGACAGACTGGCGGACCGGGTCTCCGGCGGCACCATTTCATTTCTCCAATGCTCATCGCAGAAACTGAAGGCACGCATAGTCATGGCCAAAACATTCATAGTACAGTATATCTTTGGCAGGGACAATTCTAACGAGAATTCTCTCCTCCAGGTAGCATGTACTCCCTCCGATCCTTTTTACTCTGCATATTAGAATTCTCTGAAGTCAAACTTCATAAAGTTTGATCGTATTTATATGAAAAAATATCAACATCTGTAATGCTAAAGTTATACAATATGAAACTTTAAGTCATAACACATCTATTGGTATTGATTTCAGATTGTGAATGTTGGTACTTTTTCTATAAAGTTGGTCAAACTTTACGAGGCTTGACTTCAGTCAAATCTTATATGCGAACTAAAAAGAACCGGAAGGAGTACGTACTACGTGGCCATGGCCACCGAAGAGAGCGTTGTCTGTGGAGTAGGTCCCTACGTGAAAAACATCTTATATCTATCTGCTTTTTTCTAGGCTCAAACTGTAGAACAATTGTTCTACGGTAATTTTCTATTAATAAATAAATATGTTACGTACATAAAGAGAAAAAGAAAATAAAACAAGGAACATGGCTTTTAGCCTATACCAGCCTTTTCTAACATGATCCTACAAAGAACTGTTCTATGAAGTGCTCATCCTAGATGATCACTGATCCATGTTTATAAGCCTCCAAGTGCTTTGTTTTTATTATGTGCTCAAGGAGTTTGAGGTCCTCTCTTAATTTGAATTTCCAGCAATTTATACTCTGACCTTCCTTTCTGAATATTTTCCCGTTCATTTGCCCCCAAATGACCCAACAGCCTTGAACTATAATTTCCAAAGCAATTTTGCTCAATAACTCTGATCTTGCCAGTATGATATCATCTAAAAATGAGATACCAAGCTTCTTTCTCAGGAGAATACTGTGCCAACAGTTTTGAGAGAATCCACAATCCCAAAAGAGATGGCGTGCTGTTTGTTCTGTGTCTTCATGACATAGAGCACAGTTGTAACTTTCAGTCGCAAAGGATTTCCTTTTGAGTAAATTCCTGGTATTCACCCTATCATGTAATAGCATGCAGAAGAAGAATTTGTGCCTCAACGTACATGAGCTTTTCCACAGCCATCTGAATATCTGCTGTTCTTGCTGTTTAGGGCTAAGGCGATGATACATCAGAATGGAGAAATATATGCTTTTTTGTCCCTTGCAGCTCCAGGAATCTTTCTCATGTTCATTGCTTTGTGTCTGTATTAACCGTTGCAAATCATTGAATTGAGAGAAGGCGCAAGTGGAGAGTGGTGTGTTGAACAGATGAATTTGATCTAGAGCAATTTTCCAGTCATGTACTGATAAAGCATCATCTTTGGCAAATGAAAGAAGCTCAGGGAACTTGTCCTTGAGTGGTTGATCACTCAAGTTATCATGCCAAAGTAAAACTGCTTGACCATTGCCCAATTTACAATGTGAGCTGTATTTATAATCTGCAAGCAATCTAAGGTGGCTCTTCCACCAGTGTGATCCAACAAACTTGTTCCCTGGCATTCTCTGAGAGTAGTGCTTTTCCCATATCAGCTGAACCCAGGGCAGTGAATCCTTATTGAGGAACTTCTGCACATTTTTCATCATTAGAGCCTTATTGTGCAAGCTCACATCTAAAATACGAAGTCCACCCTGATTTCTAGGCATGCACACTTTGTCCCAAGCTATTAGAGCTGGACCTGCCACTAATTCACCAAATTTTCTCCAAAGAAAGTTCCTGAGGTATTTATTGATCTAGTTGGTGATAGAAGCAGGTAGAGGCAGAATGCTCATAAAGAATATTGGTAGGGCTGAGAACACTAATTTGATTAGAAGCAGTCTGCCATCATATGAAAGCATTGTAGAGCATCCTGACAATCTTCTCCCTATCTGCTGGCATATTGGAGAAAAATCCTCAGCTTTTAGCCTATTAGCACTTAATGGCAGCCCCAAATATGTGAATGGGAAGGTTCCCCTTCTGCAATCCAAAGAGTGCAAGAGTTGTTTACATACCTCTTCCTGCACATTCATAGGAATCATGACATATTTGTGATAGTTTATTTTAGGCACAATTTGATTGGAAAAATGCTTCAGAATATTATTCACTTGCTCCACTTGTATTAGGCTGGCAGGCGAAACTAGAATTGTGTCCTCAACATACTGGATGACAGGGAAATCTGGGTTGGAGATTGATTCAATTGGAGCTTGCACTAGTAGAAAACAGGGCTTTGGTCCAGGCCGGGTCAGCCCATTAGTCCCGGTTCAGTCCAGAACCGGGACCAATGGGGGCATTGGACCCGGTTCGTGAGACCAGGGGGGCAGCCGGGCCACGTGGGCCATTGATACCGGTTGGTGGGACGAACCGGGACCAATGGGCCTCGCTCCTGGCCCACCACCATTGGTCCCGGTTGGTGGCTTGAACCGGGACCAAAGGCTCCCCTTTAGTCCCGGTTCATGCCACCAACCGGGACCAATGAGGTGCCTATATAGTCCCTCGCGTAAGAGCAGAGCACATTGCTCTGTTTTTTTCCGGCCAAGGGGGAGAGGGCTTGGTGGTTCTCTAGCTCACCTCCTATGCACACAAGGTGTTCGATGGAATGCCCGAGCCACATTACTTAAGCTTTCTCCTCTCCAAGCTCGACCTCAAAGCTCCATTTTCCTTAATATTTGTCTAGGTTTAGCGGTCCGTCACGCCCCGTCCCCGTCTTCACCGCCGTCGACCACCCGCGCTGAGCTCATCGGCGGCACCACCGTGGTGAGCCTCTTGTTCTTATCTTCTTTCTGAAAGGAAAAATATTCTTACATGTATGTTTACATAGATACTTGTATTATTTTCTTACTTTTATTATTGCATCTTATATAGTGCGATGGTTTTGGTATCTGCCCCCGTCTGCCCTCGTCCTGTCTATGATTCGGATGTGGTATATATATTATCTTTATAACTATTGGTTCATTTATTGTTTATGAAAATTATGCCGACCAACGTGACATAGATTTTATTTATGTAGGATGTATGTGAATCGGAAATGCCAACCGACCCTATTGTCGAGAGGTTAAATTTAGTTGAAGAAGAAAACAATTTGTTGAAGGAAAAAATAAAAAAATTGAGGAGGAGAAGATGATATTGGAGTTGCATGTTGCGGATGTCGTCGATGATCACAAGATCAAGATGGATGCAATGCGCTTGAAGATTAGAAAGATTAGAAAATATGCCATTCATACCGAGGCTTGGTATCATTATGCCGTTGGATCAATTGTTATCTTGGTTGCGATTATGATCGCATTTGTTTTCGCATTGAAATATTTTACATAGTTTCAATGTATGGTTTAATTAATTAGATGCTCTGGAGAGCTATATGTTGTTAGATGAGAACTATGTATGCACTTTGGTTTTAATGTGATGATGAACTTCTATTAATTTGGACACTTAATTATATATAATGCACGCAGATGAACCGGCAATGGATGTACGGTGACAAACACACCTCCGAGTACATTAAGGGCATGCATGAGTTTCTCGATGCGGCTGAGGCAAACAAACAGAATGGTTTTATGTGTTGTCCATGCACTGAATGTGGCAATACGAGGTCTTACTCTAACCGAAAAATCCTTCACTCCCACCTGCTTTACAAGGGTTTCATGCCACACTATAATGTTTGGACGAGGCACGGAAAAATAGGGGTTATGATGGAAGATGACGAAGAAGAAGAGTACGATGACAACTATGTGCCCCCTGAATACGGTGATGCTGCAACGGGGGGAGCTGGTGAAGATGAAGAGGAACCAGACGATGTGCCCAATGATGCTGCAATGGGTGAAGCTGCTGAAGATCAAGAGGAACCAGACGATGTGCCCGATGATGATGATCTCCGCCGGGTCATTGTCGATGCAAGGACGCAATGCGAAAGTCAAAAAAAGAAGCTGAAGTTCGATCGCATGTTAGAGGATCACAAAAAAGGGTTGTACCCCAATTGCGAAGATTGCAACACAAAGCTCGGTACCGTACTGGAATTGCTGCAGTGGAAGGCAGAGAATCCTGTGGCTGACAAAGGATTTGAGAAGCTACTGAAAACATTGAAGAAGAAGCTTCCAAAGGATAACGAATTGCCTAACAGTACATACACAGCAAAGGAGGTCGTATGCCCTCTAGGATTGGAGGTGGAGAAGATACATGCATGCCCTAATGACTGCATCCTCTACCGCGGTGCATACAAGGATCTGAACGCATGCTCGGTATGCGGTGCATTGCGGTATAAGATCAGACGAGATGACCCTGGTGATGTTGACGGCGAGCCCCCCAGGAAGAGGGTTCCTGCGAAGGTGATGTGGTATGCTCCTATAATACCACGGTTGAAACGTCTATTCAGAAACGAAGAGCATGCCAAGTTGATGCAATGGCATAGTGAGGACCGGGAGAAAGACGGGAAGTTGAGAGCACCCGCTGACGGGTCGCAGTGGAGAAAAATCGAGAGAAAGTACTGGGATGAGTTTGCAAAGGACCCAAGGAATGTATGGTTTGCTTTAAGCGCGGATGGCATTAATACTTTGGGGGAGCAGAGCAGCAATCACAGGACCTGGCCCGTGACTCTATGTATGTATAACCTTCCTCCTTGGATGTGCATGAAGCGAAAGTTCATTATGATGCCAGTTCTCATCCAAGGCCCTAAGCAACCCGGCAGTGACATTGATGTGTACCTAAGGCCATTAGTTGAAGAACTTTTATAGTTGTGGAATGGAAACGGTGTATGTACGTGGGATGAGCACAGACAGGGGGAATTTAACCTAAAGGCGTTGATGTTCATGACCATCAACGATTGGCCCGCTCTCAGTAACCTTTCAGGACAGACAAACAAAGGATACCACGCATGCACGCACTGTTTAGATGACACTGAAAGTATATACCTGGACAAATGCAGAAAGAATGTGTACCTGGGCCATCGTTGATTTCTTCCGACCAACCATCAATGTCGAAAGAAAGGCAAGCATTTCAAAGACGAGGCAGATCACCGGAAGAAGCCCGCCATGCGTACCGGTGATCGCGTACTTTCTATGGTCAATGATTTACACATAATCTTTGGAAAGGGTCCCGGCGGACTAGCTATTCCGAATGACGCTGAGGGACACGCACCCATGTGGAAGAAGAAATCTATATTTTGGGACCTACCCTACTGGAAAGACCTAGAGGTCCGCTCTTCAATCGACATGATGCATGTGACGAAGAACCTTTGCGTGAACCTGCTAGGCTTCTTGGGCGTGTATGGGAAGACAAAAGATACACCTGAGGCACGGGAGGACCTGCAACATTTGCACGAAAAAGACGGCATGCCTCCGAAGCAGTATAAAGGTCCTGCCAGCTACGCTCTTACGAAAGAAGAGAAAGAAATCTTCTTTGAATGCCTGCTCAGTATGAAGGTCACGACTGGCTTCTCGTCGAATATAAAGGGAATAATAAATATGCCAGAGAAAAAGTTTCAGAACCTAATGTCTCATGACTGCCACATGATTATGACGCAACTGCTTCCGGTTGCATTGAGGGGGCTTCTACCGGAAAACGTCCGATTAGCCATTGTGAAGCTATGTGCATTCCTCAATGCAATCTCTCAGAAGGTGATCGATCCAGAAATCGTACCAAGGCTAAGGAGTGATGTGGCGCAATGTCTTGTCAGTTTCGAGCTGGTTTCCCACCATCCTTCTTCAATATCATGACGCATGTCCTAGTTCATCTAGTCGACGAGATTGTCATCTTGGGGCCCGTATTTCTACACAATATGTTCCCCTTTGGGAGGTTCATGGGAGTCCTAAAGAAATATGTCCGTAACCGTGCTAGGCCAGAAGGAAGCATCTCCATGGGCCATCAAAAAGAGGATGTTATCGGGTTTTGTGTTCACTTCATTCCTGGCCTTAAGAAGATAGGTCTCCCTAAATCGCGGTATGAGGGGAGACTGACTGGAGAAGGCACTCTTGGAAGTGACTCAATAATATGTAGGGACGGATATTCTTGGTCTCAAGCACACTACACAGTTCTACAGAACTCTACCTTGGTGACCCCGTATGTCGATGAACACAAGAACAGTCTGCGCTCCAAACACCCGGAGCAGTGCAACGACTGGATTACATGTGAACACATTAGGACTTTCAGCAGTTGGTTGGAAACACGTCTCAGAGGTGACAACACTGTTTGTGATGAGATGTACTTGTTGTCCAGGGGACCATCTTTGACTGTATTGACTTACAAAGGATACGAGATAAATGGGAATACATTTTACACGATCGCCCAAGATCAAAAGAGCACCAACCAAAATAGCGGTGTCCGCTTTGATGCAGCAATCGAGAGCGGAAAGGACACATATTATGGTTACATAGTGGACATATGGGAACTTGACTACGGACATGATTTTAAGGTCCCTTTGTTTAAGTGCAAATGGGTCAATCTGTCAGGCGGTGGGGTACAGGTAGACCCATAGTACGGAATGACAATAGTGGATCTTAAAAATCTTGGGTACACTGACGAACCGTTCGTCCTAGCCAGTGATGTGGTACAGGTTATCTATGTGAAGGACATGTCTACCAAAGCGAGAAAAAGAAAAGATAAGGAAGCGAATACATCATACGATGAGCCAAAGCGCCACATAGTTCTTTCAGAAAAAAGGGATATCCTGGGAGTGGAGGGCAAGACAGACATGTCTGAAGATTATGAAAAGTTTCATGAAATTCCTCCCTTTAATGTCAAGGCTGAGCCAAGCATCCTGATAAACGATGAAGATTATCCATGGTTACGGCGCAATAAGCAAATGACACAAGCGAAGAAAAAGTGAAGACTTTCTCCCGCAACTATTATGATGATACCATGCCAACTTTGTAACACACGAGTATGCTATGCCAACTTTTTCAGAGTTCATTTGAAAACTATGAATTTAGGTTGAATTTTCTCTATATGTGCATCTATGTTCATTTTTTTAGTAAAGTTAATCACAAACTTGTGATTCACACAAATTTCAAAGAATTCAAATTTTAACTATTCAAATTTGAAAACTAATGGCAGTAACAAAAAGTTTATAATTTTTCTAAAACTAATGGCACTAACAGAAAGTTTATAATTTTGCTGACCTAAAAACAAAAAGAAATAAAAAATAAATCAAAAAAGAAAAGAAAATAAATAATGCAGAAAACAAAACAAAAAATCTGGAAAAAAATAAAAATAGCAACAATAAGTATTTTTTTGTAAATAGAAACAAAATAAAATAAATAAAGCAACAAAGAAAACAAAAAAAACTAAAAAAATGTTTTCAAATTTGAAAACTAATGGCACTAACAGAAAGTTTATAATTTTTCTAAAACTAAAAGCAAAAAGAATTAAAAAATAAAGCAAAAAACAAAAGAAAATAAATAATGCAGAAAACAAAACAAAAAACTGGGGAAAAATAGCAACAATAAGTATTTTGTTGTAAGTAGAAACAAATTAAAATAAATAAAGCAACAAAGAAAAAAAGAAAAAAAGTGTTTTCAAATTTGAAAACTAATGGCACTAACAGAAAGTTCATAATTTTTGAAAAACTAAAAGCAAAAAAGAATTAAAAATAAAGCAAAAAACAAAAGAAAATAAATAATGCAGAAAACAAAACAAAAAAACTGGAAAAAATAGCAACAATAAGTATTTTGTTGTAAGTACAAACAAAATAAAATAAATATAGCAACTAAGAAAGAAAAGTGCCACCTACTGGGCCCCCACGGCCTGAATACGACTAGAAACCATACCGTAGGCCAGGATTCAGGTACGCAGGAGGCCCAGTAGGCCCACAAGCACACAGCGCAGGGTTAGGCCCGAAAGCCTGCATTTGAGAGGAGCTCGAGAGGGAAGGCGCAGTAGCACTTATAAACCAATCTCGAGCTCTCTCAGCTAGCGATGTGCGACTAAAGTTTTGGCGCGGGGCAGGCGCAGGCCTTTGGTCCCGGTTGATGGCACCAACCGGGACTAAAGGAGGCATTGGTCACGGTTCGTGGCACAAACCGTGACCAATGCCCCCCTTTAGTCCCGGTTGGTGCCACCAACCGGGACCAAAGGCCGCCGCTTCCCGCCCTTTGGGCTGCTGAAAAGAGGCCTTTGGTCCCGGTTGGTGGCACCACCCGGGACTAAAGGGGGCATTGGTCCCGGTTTGAGCCACGAACCGGGACCAATGCCTTTGCTATATAAGCAGCACTTAGGAATTTTTCACATTTCCCTCGCAGTTGCCCCCGACGACGCCGAGCACATCGACGCCGCCAGGCTGCCCCGACACCGCCGCTGCCCCCGCCGTCGCCGTCGCCCGCGCCCGTCGTCCGTCGCCCGCGCCCTCGCCCGCGCCCGTCGCCGCCGTCGCCCGTGCCCTCGCCGGCCATTGCCCACGCCCGTCATCACCGTCGCCCGCGCCCTCACCGGCCGTCGCCCGCGCCCATCGTTACAGTCGCCCGCGCCCTCGCCCGCGCCTGTCGTCGCAGTCACCCGCGTCCTCGCCGGCCGTCGCCTGCGCCCATCGTCGCAGTCGCCCGCGCCCTCGCCCGCACCCTCGTCACCCGCGCCCTCGCCGGCCGTCGCCCGCGCCCTCGCCGGTCGTCCCTGCCCCGACGCGTCGCCGCCTCTGTGAGCACCGCGCGTCTGCCGCCCCCGCCGCCGCCGTGCAATTTTTTTTAATTATACATGTTTTTAGATTTTCATATATATATGTATGTATGTATTTTTTAGATATATGTTTTTTTATGTATGTTCATATATGTTTTTTTATGTATGTTCATATATGTATATATGTATGTATTTTTTCAATTGTAATGATGTTTCAAAAATACATATATGCAAAAGTTAGATTTTTAATTAGAAAAGTTTTATCTATATATGTTCTCTGATTTAGTACATTTTAGGTTAGTTTCATTTTAAAAAAAGTTTTATATATTTAGGAAAAAGGAATAGAAGGAAGAAGAAGGAAGAAAAGGTTTTATATATGAGGGTCGAGAGGGGGCCGACGGTCGCCGAGGGGTCGAGAGTCGTCGAACATGAGAGGAAGAAGAGGATAAAAAAAGAAGAGGAAGAAGAAGAAAAAAAGAGGAGAAGAAAGAATAGAGGAGATCTTCTCCTCTATTCTTTCTTCTCCTCTTTTTTTCTTCTTCTTCCTCTTCTTTTTATCGGGAACGAGGGTCGTCGAGGGTCGCCGAACATGACAGGCAGAAGAGGATAAAAAAAGAAGAGGAAGAAGAAAAAAAAGAGGAGAAGAAAAAATAAAGGAGTTCTTCTCCTCTATTCTTTCTTCTCCTCTTTTTTTTCTTCTTCTTCCTCTTTTTTTATCGGGAACGATGGTCGTCGAGGGTCGCCGAGGGGTCGAGGGTCGAGAGGGGGTCGACGGTCGCCGAGGGGTCGAGGGTCGAGAGGGGGTCTAGGGTCGCCGAGGGGTTGAGGGTCGTCGAACATGAGAGGAAGAAGAGGATAAAAAAAGAAGAGGAAGAAGAAAAAAAAGAGAAGAAGAAAGAATAGAGGAGTTGAAAAAAAAAGAGGAGAAGAAAGAATAGAGGAGTTCTTCTCCTCTATTCTTTCTTCTCCTCTTTTTTTTTCTTCTTCTTCCTCTTTTTTTATCGAGAACGAGGGTCGTTGAGGGTCGCCGAGCGGTAGAGGAAACCCTAAATAGCAAGTATCGTGGGTGTGAGATACATGTGGCCGTCGGTGTCGGACACTACATCCACGTCCCACAAGTGACGTGGGCGTCGAAGCCTGCGTCACTTGTGGGACGTGGATGTAGTGTCCGACACCGACGGCCACATGTATCTCACACCGACGATACTTGCTATTTAGGGTTTCCTCTACCGCTCGGCGACCCTCGACGACCCTCATTTTCGATAAAAAAAGAGGAAGAAGAAGAAAAAAAGAGGAGAAAAAAGAATAGAGGAGTTCTTACTCCTCTATTCTTTCTTATCCTCTTTTTTTTCTTCCTCTTCTTTTTTTTATCCTTGAAGCGTTGTCGAGGCCAACCCAAACCCTAGAGAAACAGTGTCGAGGCCACCCTAAACCCTAGAGAAGCAGCGTCGAGGCCACTAATTAATATTAGTTCTATGTTTGCCACTAATATATCCATCTGTCATGTCTGAATAATAATTGTCATGTTGTAAATATTTGTAGAAACTATGGACACCGCCCGAGACGAAGTACAAGAAGAGTTGTTGGGGGACATAATCGCACAAGGAAGTGATGCCGTCTGCTCGTTGTTTCTCAATGACACCGATGGTCTGGAAGCAGCTAGCTATGATTATGATGGCTCGGGTGACCTAATGCCGGTGCAAGAAGGAGACCGTGAGGACGGCTCCGATGACACAATGTCGGTGCAAGAAGGAGACCGTGATCACATCTTCGGTGACCAAACCGAGTCCGGCCAGGTATATATATTAGTTAAGCTTCAGCTGACTAGCTAATTGATGCATTCATTGTTTTGGTATGTACACATATTAATTAAGTCTTTGTTCTTTTTTCTAGCCCTTCGGATCGAGCACAACTTCGGTAAAGAGACGAGGCCCGAAGAAAAAGTTGAGCTCGGATGAAAAGTTTGAGATCATAGCAATCGCGCCCGACGGCCAACCGATTGAACCCCTCTAGACAAAGAGCGCATTTGTTGCTCAGTGCGGGGTTTTGGTTAGGGACAAGATCCCGATCAGCATCCAGCAATGGTTAAAGCCGGCTACAGAAGACCCTGAGGTGTCTTATGTCAATGATATGTAGAAAAATGATCTTTGGACCGAGCTGAAGTCAAATTTCACCCTACCACAAGAGGATGATCCGGAGAAGCCAGTTAAAGAGCAATTAATCAAGTCTTTTGCTCTTAAGAGGATGGCAGAACTATTCAGGAGGTGGAAGAAAGAGCTGAATAAGTTTGTCGAAAATAAAGAGACACCGGAATTCAAGGGCAGATATGAGAAGATCAGAGATCACTCGCCCACATTTGTAGCCCACAAGACATCGGAAAAGAGTAAGAAGATGTCGGCGACAAACAAGCAAAATGCTGTAAAGAAGAAGCATCACCATCGCACGGGGTCAGGTGGCTACCTCGTAGCCTGGCCTAAGTGGGCCAAGACTGAGAATGATCTGGTTGATAAAGGGATCGAACCAGAGACAATTAACTAGCCAGACCGTTGCCGGACTTGGTTCTTCGGGGCGGGCGGAACCTTGGACCCTTTATCAGGGAAGTGCATTTGGACGAACGATCAAATGGACATACCAGTCAAGAAGCTTCAGCAGTATACTGAAGCAGCACAGCAAGGGACGTTCGTTCCAGACAGAGAGAAGGACGAGCTCACAATGGCCCTCGGGAATCCTGAGCACCCTGGACGGACACGAGGCACGCCAGGCTCCATTCCGTGGAAGATTGGGTTTTCGGACGCAGGCGGTTACAAATGCCAGGAGAGGAGGAAAAAAGTGCAGCAGACCCAAATGCAGGCACTGCAAGCAAGGGTACAAGCGATAGAGGAACGAGAAGCAAATCGCAGCAAACGAACTGCCGAAGCTTCCCCCGAAGCTACCCCGCCATCTCAGCGGAGAAGCGGCGTGGCTTCCACCGAGCTGCTTCAGCCGGAGCATGTCTTGACGGCTCCTGCCAGCTATCCCGTGGATGCTATTACGGAGTCTCAAAATTGCCACCTTATGACGCAATGGATTAATATGAAGGTCAAGGCGGCTGTTGGCTCTATTTTTCCTACTGAACCCGGCGCAACTTTTCACTGCCGGCCGATTCCAGAAGGATATGCTAGGGTGATGGTGGATGAAATAACGGAGGGATTTGAGGGCCTCCAGCTTGACCACCCTACCGGTGAAAGGGAGACTCGGCTGGGTTCTGCTCTGAAGACTCCATGCCTATGGCGGAAGGAGCTCATCAACCTTTCGAACTGGACGCCTCCGCCTCCTCCTCCTCCTCCGGCGAGTCAGGGCACTCCGCCTCCTCCACCGCCTCCTCCTCCGGCGAGTGACGATCAGGGCACTCGGTCAGCTCCTTCTCCGGCGCGTGGCGTCACTCCGCCTCCTTCTCCGCCTGCGCCGGCGCGCTCGAGCAGCCAGCCTCCTCCTTCTCTGCCTCGTCAGCAAGGGCGGAAGAGACCTGCCGCCGCTCCGGCTGCTCCGGCGCGTCGTAGTCCTTCTCCTCCGCCTCGTAAGAAAGTAAAGAAGACAACCGCTCCGTCTGCTTTGCCGGCGTCTAGCAGTACAACCGGAGGCGGGAGGACATACAGATTCGGTCCTTCTCTGAAGACTCCAGAGAAGTTACCATACGAGAGGACCCCGAAGGAGAACACCGAGATCGCGCAAGAAGAAGTGAGGAAATTCTTTGAAGGGGTGAAAGCAAAGAAACATCCACCTCCGGAGGAGAAGGTGGATCCGGTGAAAGCGAAGCGCACTCTGGCTGCCCTGACAAAACCACCCAAGTCTCCGCCGAAAGGAAACTATGAGCGCATTGTTGGAAAGGAATTTGCCGAAGCGGAGCGGTCAGGAAGTACTGTCAGTGATCAAAGGCTGAAAGAACGACGAGCTGGGAAACAAATTGCCCAGCTCGGCGAACAAGCGAAGCAATCGTGCCCCCCGCTCAAGGTGCCTAGCGACATCGTCGCTAATGATCCGAGGGTGGTGCCTGGTTATAGCAATCTTTGTGATTACCTGCCCGACGATGTACATTATGATTTCATGGAGGTGCAGATACAAAGATACGAGTACGGGAAGCCTCTCGTCAAAGATGAAAGATCTCTATCAACGATGATGCGAAGATTGCATGATTGGTACTTGAAAATCTGCAGAGAGTCTGGGGGGAGGAGTACTTTGTATGTGAGAGTTAAAAAGGAGCACGACCTCGTTGGAATTGAACTGTTTCCTATTCCATTTGGGGAGTTCTTTCAGTTTTTCAATCAATTGGCCCTCGATAAAGCAACGGTCACCTGCTACTGTCTGTAAGTAGTACTACTTTTGTCATTAAGTCTCTCTATATAGCTTAGCTCTTTCATTGCATGTATTTATAATTATCCTCACTATATTATGCAGATTGAAGATCGCCGAATTGAAGAAAAGACAAGTCGGTGATATTGGGTTCATTAACACATATCTCATAGATGCAACTGAGGTTAAATTTCATGTCGTAGATACCGAGGCCAACTTGCTACGATCGTTGGTAATAAATGAAAACAAAGATATAATACTCTTTCCTTACAACTTCAAGTGAGTGTTACTGTCTTGTGCGTATTCGGTTTCCCTTATATATTAGTCAAGGTTATAGTAATGTAATTGATGAGTTATGCATGCGTGTGCAGTTTCCACTATATTCTCCTAGAGATTAAGCTTGAGCAGGGACTAGTAACCGTCTTAGACTCAAGACGAAAAGATCCCCAGGACTATGCGGACATGACTCAAATGCTCGAGAAGTAAGTTAAATCGATCATTATCCACCATATCAGCAACTTTATTCATTTCCTGATATATCAAGTAATTTTTTTGTTTGTCTGGCAGGGTTTGGAAAAAATTCACCAAAAAAGCTCCAGGACTCCCGAAGAAGCTGCAATTTAGACACCCGAAAGTAAGTACTATAGTAGCATGTTCCGCGCATCTCCTATTGATTCAAGCGCTAGTTTCATCAATACCATTTGGCATTCTTGCTTATCAGTTTGATTGACCTCTATTTCTTGTAAATTGGTTGTGGTAGGAACAAGGGAATGATTTTTGTGGATACTACGTTTGCGGGTCCATCCGCCACACGACCTATGAGCGGGGCTACTCTGACGAACAATATGAAGTACGTAAATAACAACATTCACAATTTTATTTTATTACCATCATTTGTATTGAGTTTCATTCATTCATATATATATATATATATATATATATATATATATATATATTGACCCCCTTCTTTAAATTAGATGTTTCGGAAGCGGGATGGACTCCTAGCACCAGCTCGCATGCGAGCAATTCAAGAGGAATTGGTGGCATTCTTTCTTGACCATGTGATCGCTGAAGACGGAGAATACTATGTGGACCATGAGTCCGTATGTTAGGAGATTATATTTGTAAGAGATAATTATTGTATATATGTAGCCGGTAGTGTCGGATAGATATACGAGAACTTGTTATTCGACCAATCTCTCGGAGAAGGAGAGGTGGTTGATATCACTTCTCTCTGTATGCATATATGTTCATGACGATCTTCTATTTCCTTCGTTTGCTTACTAGCTAGCTAGCGTGTCTAGTCCTCTCTATACGTATGTATAGTACGTAGCGTCGACCAAGCACGGACATAAGAGAGGACACTTCTCTCTATTAATTATAGCTAGCTAACACAATATATGAAACACCTTAATTAACCCCTCAAAACCGCCCAACCCCCCCCCCTTTCAAAAAAAACAAAAACCCCAGCCACAGAAATGCTGACGCGTGGATGCCTATTGGTCCCGGTTGGTGCCACCAACTGCGACCAAAGGCCCTCCTGCCTGGGCTCCGCGCACAGGCCACGTGGAGGCCCATCTGTCCCGGTTCTGGATTGAACCGGGACTAAGGGGACAGGGCATTAGTACCGACCCTTTAGTCCTGGTTTAGGAAACGGGACAAAAGGCCCTTACGAACCAGGACAATAGGCCCTTTTTCTAACTAGTGTTGGATTAATCCTGCTCTCATAGCTTGTATAATACCAAAGAAAAGGATTGTATAACGCCAAACATCTTCTTCCTTTTCAGGGATGGAGAACTCCTACCACCTGACAATATTTCTGCTTAGTCAAAGAGAGTATAATGCTTTCTAGGCCCCGTTCACACAACATGTGTTGGGAACGTAGCCGAATTTTAAAATTTTCTACGCATCACCAAGATCAATCTATTGAGTCATCTATCAACGAGGGAAAGAGGAGTGCATCTACATACCCTTGTAGATCACGAGCGGAAGCGTTCAAGAGAACGGGGTTGATGGTGTCGTACTCGACGTGATTCAAATCACCGTGACCAAGTGCCGAACGGACAGCACCTCCGCGTTCAACACACGTACGGTTGGGAAGACGTCTCCTCCAACTTGATCCAGCAAGGGGGAAGGAGAGGTTGATGAAGATCCAGCAGCACGACGGCGTGGTGGTGGAAGCAACGGTGATCTCGGCAGGGCTTCGCCAAGCGCTGGGAGACGGAGGGGTGTCACGGGAGGGAGAGGGAGAGGCCAGGGGCTTGGGCGCGCAGCCCTCCCTCCCCCCCACTATATATAGGGTGCCTAGGGGGCGCGCCAGCCCTAGGAGATCCGATCTCCTAGGGGGGCGCCGGCCAATGGGGGTGCCTTGCCCCCTAAGGCAAGGGTGGCGCCCCCACCGTTTCCAACCCTAGGCGCAGGGGGAGGCCCAAGGGGGGCACACCAACCCACTAGGGGCTGGTTCCCCTCCCACTTCAGCCCATGGGGCCCTCCGGGATAGGTGACCCCACCCGGTGGACCCCCGGGACCCTTCCGGTGGTCCTGGTACAATACTGGTGACCCTTGAAACCTTCTCGATGGCCGAAACTGGACTTCCTATATATGAATCTTTACCTCCGGACCATTCCGGAACTCCTCGTGACGTCCGAGATCTCATCTGGGACTCCAAACAACTTTCGGGTTACCGTGTGCTAATATCTCTACAACCCTAGCGTCACCGAACCTTAAGTGTGTAGACCCTACGGGTTCCGGATACATGCAGACATGACCGAGAAGCCTCTCCGGTCAATAACCAACAGCGGGATCTAGATACCCATGTTGGCTCCCACATGCTCCACAATTATATCATCGGATGAACCACGATGTCAAGGATTCAATCAATCTGTATACAATTTCCTTTGTCAATCGGTACGTTACTTGCCCGAGACTCGATCGTCGGTATCACAATACATTGTTCAGTCTCGTTACCGGTAAGTCATTTTACTCGTACCGTAATGCATGATCCCGTGATCAGCCACTTGATCACATTGAGCTCATTATGATGATGCATTACTGAGTGGGCCCAGAGATACCTCTCCCTCATAGGGAGTGACAAATCCCAGTCTCGATTCGTGCCAACCCAACAGACACTTTTGGAGATACCTGTAATGTACCTTTATAGTCACCCAGTTACGTTGTGACGTTTGGCACACCCAAGGTACTCCTACGGTATCCGGGAGTTGTACAATCTCATGGTCTAAGGAAATTGTCGTGGTTTCGTTACGGCAGTTGTCCTAGAGAAAGGACTTAGTCGTGGAGCCATCGCTACGAGTTAGCTTGAAGGGGTTAAAGCGGACACAAGGACGCAAGAGAGTTTATACTAGTTCGGCCCCTTCAATGAAGGTAAAAGCCTACCTCTAGTTGTGATGGAATTGATGGGTGTTTCGATGACTAGGGAGCAAATAAGCTTCGCCTATGTCTCGAGTTGTTGTTTGTTGTCCTTGAACCGCCGCCGGGTCGTCCCCTTATATACATGGGTGACGCCTGTCGGTTCAGAGAGTCCCAACACTGGTTCATACTCGTATCCGGGTTGGTCTCTCCTTGTTCCTAACTTATATTACAAGTATATGCACAAAGCTGATGTACGGCTACAGGTTGTAAACCGACTACGGGCCCTGGGCCTTTATCTCCCTCTTTGGGCTTTGACACCCTTGAACTACTGATGGAGTTAATCCGGCCCAGGTAGGCCGGTTTATGCCCAGTAGTAATATCCCCAACATTAGGCCCCAGATTGATTTGAACAGGTTCATGTCAATCCTTAGCAAAAATCTTCGTCTTCAACATCTTCTTGCCGTGACGTCATCTTCTCTGTTTGTTGTAAACTGGCATGACATCATCTGTCATAAAAAACATTCATGATATCTTCTTGTTTAATAGATTCGCAATGACCGAGGTGACCGCCCTACTTCCAAAATCTGCGGTCCCTTGATTCCCACGCCTAACACATGTCCTTTGCCTTATAAATAGGCCCGAAGGGTCATTTCTTTTCTTCCCTTCGTGCCCTTCCTCTTCGTCTTCCTCGCGTCGCCAGTCTCAGAGCTCCGCCGCCGCCGTCGTCTTCTGCATCACCCTTGGCCGCTGCATCAACTTGAACACGCCAGAAAGCCGCGGCGACCTTCCACGTTTTCCTCATCTCTGGTAGGTCTTCTGTTCTTCTCAACATAGATCTGATCTAGGGCTTCGTGTTCTTGCAGTGTTCATCACTTGTTCATACTCATGTACTATCTCCTGGATGCACATGTGAACCCTTGCTTTGTGTAGCGGTAACTTTTAGTATCCGTCGTTAGTTTCCTGCCCAAAACCGAAGATCTCACATATACTTCTGCCCATTGATTCAATACTGTTCTGCTTTGATCTTCGACTATTTTTCTTATTTTCTGAACTTGCTTCAGATCCAACGCCGTAACAAGACCTTGTGAAACCTGTTTGTGCATACTTAACCATCCGCAATCTCCATTGCTTCAATGTTTAGATCAGGCGATTTAACCTGATAGAAAATTTTCCAAATCGGTATATGCCATTAGTCCCCTTGTTGAACCGCCATATGTTATTGCTTCATAAAACTCCGGTTTAGATAGATCTGCTTCCGGTTTAACGTTGCACAAATCAATGTACCTTGTAGATTTCATCATGGCCAAGCAAGTGTATGAGTGCAACTGGGTCCCTTCTCGCGTCACAGAGGATCAACTGGACGATTTAGTCCTGATTGGCGCCTTGGGCAGCAAAGACACCATCCATTGGAGGGCTCCTGGCAAAGAATGCCACCCCCCCACACACCTCGAGAAGGAGAGGTTGTTGTCTTTGTAGACCACTTAGCCCGGGGTTTTAAACCGCCTGGTTCTAAATTTTACCGGGATGTTCTAGCTGATTTCCAACTCCATCCGCAAGACACTGGCCCCAACTCTGTTACAAATATGTGCCACTTCCAAGTGCTCTGTGAGGTGTTCTTTCAAGAGGAGCCCACAGTGGAATTATTCAGAGATCCTTTCCATTTAAACCGCCGTACTGAGTTTACTGATGGTTCAAATACGGAGTTGGGTGGCATGGCGATTCAAAAAAGGAAAGAGGTCACATACCCTCACGCCAAGCTGCACAGTCACCCCAAGGAGTGGAATCAGACATGGTTCTACTGCAAAGACACCTCCCCTACTGGTGAGAATCCCTTGACTGGTTTTCGTCCGGAGCGGCTCAGCAATACCCATCCTTTTCCTCAACGATCGACTGCCCAGGAGAGAAGCAAATATGCTCCCCAGCTGTCAAAGCTCAGAGCCTTTATGGCCAACAGTTTAACAGGGGTTGACCTTGCTCGCTGTTGGATATCATGGAGCATACTGCCCCTTAGTCAGCGCTCCGGTTTGATGTGCGAATATACTGATAGTGTGGATGACCCACTGCGACATTCAAGACTCCAGCTGTCCGGTGAGGAAATCACGGAGGCTGTGCGTAAGATACTGAATGAACCGGAGCACATCTGCGCTAGAACCGGCCTGCTTCCCTTCTGCGCCACCAACAAACCGCCAGCTATAAGACTTTGATTTTTCTCTTTGCTGAATCTGTTATCGATATGTCTGGCCATTGTTTCTAATATCAGTGTCTGCATAATCAGGGTGATGATCCGTTTTGGAGCAAAAAGCTGCCGTAGGAGAAGCCAGAGAAAGTAGATAAACCGGAAAGAGCAACCCGGCAAAAAACTAAAGTTGTGAAGAAGACTGCCCACCGGAAAAGAACCACTGCATCTTCTAATCCGGCCCCTGATGACGAGGTGGATAATCCGGACTTTGAGGTAGAGCTTGATTCACTTGGTTTATTTTTCATGCATCTTATTGATGATGATATTTGTCAGGATGATGCTGAAGCCAGCCATGCGGATGTTGCAGAGGTAATTATTCTCTCTTCTGATTCAGAAACTTTGCCTTCACAAAAAATCCGTCAGGCAAACCGGAAAGTTAAATTTTCTCATCCTCTTGCTTATTTGGATCCTAAACTTCTTATGAAGACTCAACAACACGAAGCTCGCCGCACCACCCGGCACAGCGGCCAGGTAGTTACCTCTGTCGGTTTACCAAACAGTCCGGTTCGGAAACGTCATTCCGAGGTCTGTAATTCGCTTGTCAGTACTTGTCCTAAAGTGGGCTGCTTTCGTCAACCTCTTAATCCGTCTGACTCCGATTATCAGGCTATTTCCCACTCATCTTCTGGCGAGTCGTCGGCTACTCAGCTCCCACCGCTCAAAACGGTGCTTGGGTAAGCTATATTTATTGTGATGTTTGCAGTATATTGCCTTAGAACATATGTTGTATTTAATTTTGTTTTTTCTCAGGGCCAAACCTAGGCCGAGCAAGAAGGCCCACCTGGATAAAGCGGTCGAAGAAGATGTCATTCTTGAACCGGGCACAACACCCAATCTTGAAGCGGCTATTCCTGAGGATATTCCCAATGATCCACCGCAGCCAGATGATGATCTTACTGCTGAGGAAAGACCTACTGATACCTCAGGTCCTATCCATCAGCCCACAGGTTCCCTCCGGGTTGAAAGCTCCACCGGTCTCGCGAAACCTACTAACAAGCCAACAGCTCCAGTGCAAACCGGCGGTACGAATGATGATGAAGTTGTCATTACTGGCACTGGCCATACTGAGCCAAGCAACCCTGTCGCTTTATCCAAACATTCTGCCAAGGAGGAATTAGCTGCTTTTGGCAAAGGCAAGTGGAATGCTGATCTGACGGCCTACGCTGCTCTGAACGCCCGAGATATCCATTCCGGCTATCTCAACCGCCTGTATACCAGCCATGACTATGAAGTCGGTCTGGTTAATATGATGAAGGATAAATATGAGGTAACTTCCATATGCTCCTTCTTGCTTGTATGCTTTCATTCTTGTTGACTCTCCTAGCCCCTAAGGGCCAATTTGAAATATTCTTTCAAACCGGGACTTAATAATATGAATCTTGATGCTTTGAAATTTGCTGATGTAGTCCCCAAGGGTCGGTTCAACTTAGCGTAGTTAAACCGGTACTTTAAGTAAATGAAACTGCCGCATCAGAATACATATGATCAAATAGCCATTAGCCCCCAAGTGCCAAGTTGAATACTTGTATTGAGCTTGGGACTTTGTAAACAATTCAAAGATGAAGATCGAATATGCATTAGCCCCCAAGTGCCAAGTTGAATACTTGTATTGAGCTTGGGACTTTGTAAACCATTGAAAGATGAAGATCGAATATGCATTAGCCCCCAAGTGTTAAGCACATAACTTGTTATGTGGTTGGCACTTGAATCCTTCTACCGATTTGTCGAAACATATATCTATCTGCCTGCAGGCGGAGCTGAAGGCGAAAGAAAACCAAGTCGTCGATCTTCAAGAAAACTTGAAAACCCAACAAGCTGAAACCTCCAAAGCAAAAGAGGAATTGGCCAGTGCCTTAAGAGCCATGGAACAACTTAAGGAGAACTTCAAGAAGAAACGGGCGGATTGGGCCACTGAAAAATCCGCTTTGACCAAACGAGCAGAGGATGCTGAGGCTGCATTAAAACCAGTGACAGATGAACTGACTAGCATAAAGCGGCACGTTCATGCCATGACCACTGCTATCTTTGGTAAGCCATCTTGCCTTCCAAATTGGTTCTGCCTTCTTTACAGGGTCGCCGGTTTATTAACCCTTTATGGTATTTCAGGGACACGCATTGGTCACTTGGGGTCAGATGTGCGGAAGAAGCTAAAAGCCGCCTATACATTGGTTGAACAATTGTATACTGGTGCCTAGCGGATCATCTGTACCGCCTCTCATAACAAACCGGCGCCTACTTTGATTCAAGATACTCTGATGAAACTGTCAGTGCTTCCTGCCCGGATTGAAGAGCTAAAGAAATCTGTTGCTCGAACCGACGCAATCAGTGCTTTAATCCGGGCAAAAGCCTGGGTGCTGGATTTTGATCCTGTTGAAGCGGCTCAGGGCTATCATAGCTTGAAGGAAGACGGGTCAGAATTCAGTGAAACGGATCTGCGAGCGATAAACCGGGAGGTGCGTCCACTAGCTTGTCAGTTGGCTGAGGAAGCAGACTTGTCTCGTTATCAAGCGCAATATGACAGTCAGAACAAGCGAATAGCTGCGCCAATCCATGAATCGGAAAACCTGATTCCTCCAATCCGTAAGCATACTTACGCTCCCGATATTGACCCGTCCTTGCTGATCCACGATGAAGCTGTTTTTCAAGAATTAATGGGAATCGACTGGACAACTGTGGATTTCCAGCCACTGGGTAGGGATGCGGAGGCTGAAGCGGCGCAGGACGACCCACAACCATCAGGCCAGGCTGGTGAACAAGCTTGAACCGGACGCCGGTTTAAAACTGCCTCTTCTTCGCGAAAAACAATTATATTATTATGGGCATCATGTTGCCTTGTAATAGGCTAGCTGATACCTTTGATGTTAACATGCCTTCGTGCATAATTTGTTCTTCCTATGGCAATGAACTTTCCAAAACACTTTCTGAAATGAAAAATTTGTCAAGTGCCACCGCGGTTGTACCGTCAGGCGGAATATGATGTCTGCATATATGAAATCAAAACAAAATTTTAAGTGTGACTAAATTTTGAGATACATAATACCTGCCGTCATTGAGCGTGAAGTTGGCTTGGCCAATCTTGAAGCGGAGTTTTGCAAACCCATACTGTTGGAGGAGATAACAGCTCCTATATATATATATGACGCTGGTTTACCATGTAGACCGTGCCGGGTTATGATAAACACCATGTTACTCCATAAGAGGATGTTAACAACAAGGATCAAACCGAACAAATAGTCTCCGGATTGACGTGAACCGTGTTCCGTCAACTGATTGGTAAAAAAAACTTTGTCGGTTTAAAGAACACAATAAAAAGTGAAAAAACCCCTTCAAAGGAAAGTAAAAAAGCAACGACAAAAACGTTTGCCAAAAAGATTTATTTAAGGTGATCAAATGGCGTAACCATGGTTAAACACGACCAAGCTCCCGTTAGGTGTAACTATGGTTCTAGTTAGCCAGGTCCCCAAGTGATTCTTGTGGCATTTATGCCGACCAAATGGCGTGGTCATGGTTCGGGTTCGACCAAGCCCCCAAGTGATTCTGTGGCCTTAGGCCGATCAAGAGGCGTGACTGGTTCAGACATGACCAAGTCCCCAAGTGATCTGGTGGCTTTCGCCTATCAAGAGGCATGGTATTGGTTCGGACACGACCAATCCTCCAAGTGATATAACACGATGCTTTTAGCAAAGCGAACTCAAGGGGTAAACCGGAGGCCGCTTTAGAGCAACTCCGTGTAACCTCACATGATGTAAAAGAACAGATACCCCGCTTTTAGCTGAGGTCCGGTTTATTATCATAATATATACATTGTCATAATATGTACGTAAGTATGGCCAATGGCTCAGGTATAGTAAGGCCGAAGATGAACTATATTCCATGGCCTGTTAGTCTCTTCCTCTGATGTACGTGAGTCCTTATGCTCTCGAATATCGATCAGATAGTACGACCCGTTGTGCAGATTCTTGCTGACCACGAAAGGCCCCTCCCAAGGTGGGGATAGCTTATGCATATCAGTCTGATCTTGGATGAGCCGAAGCACCAAATCTCCTTCCTGGAAGGCTCTGGTTCTGACTCGACGACTGTGATAACGATGAAGATCCTGCTGGTAAATCGCCGACCGGGCGGCTGCGATGTGACGCTCTTCATCCAACCGGTCCAAAGCATCTTGCCGTGTTGTCTCGTTGTCCGCTTCAACATAAGCCGTGACACGAGGTGAGTCATGACGGATATCGCTGGGGAGAACCGCCTCCGCTCCATAAACCATGAAGAACGGTGTGTATCCTGTTGATCTGTTGGGTGTTGTATTGATGCTCCATAACACATATGGTAATTCTTCTACCCAACAACCCGGCGTTTTCTGCAAAGGAACCATGAGCCGGGGCTTGATGCCTCTCAAGATTTCTTGATTAGCTCTTTCTGCTTGACCATTGGACTGTGGATGTGCCACTGATGAAACATCGAGCCGGATGTGCTCCCGTTCACAGAACTCCTTCATGGCACCTTTGGATAAATTGGTACCATTATCTATGATAATACCGTGCGGAAAGCCAAACCGGAAAATCACCTTTTTGATGAACTGAACCGCCGTGGCCGCATCACACTTGCTAACAGGTTCTGCCTCCACCCACTTGGTAAACTTGTCCACTGCCACCAGGAGGTGGGTCTTCTTATCTTTGGACCTTTTGAAAGGCCCGACCATATCCAGCCCCCAAGTCGCAAACGGCCAAGTAATTAGAATCATCCTCAATTCTTGAGCCGGTACATGAGCACGTCTTGAAAACCTTTGGCAACCATCACATCGTCTGACCAGTTCTTTCGCATCAGCATGAGCAGTTAACCAATAGAAACCATGGCGAAACGCTTTAGCCACCAGAGACTTTGAACCGGCGTGGTGACCACAATCTCCTTCGTGGATCTCACGCAAAATTTCACGGCCTTCTTCAGGAGACACGCAACGTTGAAAAGCTCCTGACACACTGCAATGATGCAACTCACCGTTGATAATGGCCATGGACTTGGATCGCCGGATTATCTGCCGGGCCAGAATCTGATCTTCTGGCAACTCGCCCCGGTTCTTGTACGCTAGGTAAGGAAGCGTCCAATCCGGAACAACATGAAGAACTGCCACCAATTGAGCCTCCGGATCAGGAATAGCCAAATCCTCTTCACCAGGGATCTTCACCGACGGATTGTGCAGCACATCCAGAAAAACATTGGGCGGGACCGGTTTGCGCTGAGAGCCCAGCCGGCTTAAAGCATCCGCCGCTTCATTTTTCTGCCGGTCCACGTGTTCCACCTGATAGCCTCGGAAATAACCTGCAACAATATCCGCCTCCCGACGATATGCTGCCATGAGTGGGTCCTTGGAATCCCAAGTGCCAGACACTTGCTGAGCCACAAGGTCCGAGTCACCGAAGCACTTAACTCGACTTAGATTCATCTCTTTAGCCATCCGGAGACCATGGAGCAAGGCTTCATACTCAGTTGCATTGTTAGTACAAGGGAACATTAAACGGAGAACATGTCACATCCCTGGTCCTGTTATGCACTAGGCTAGACCCTCATGTGAGCATCATGTTTTAATTCAAATGAAATTTGAATTGAGGGATTTTCAAAGCCTCAGAAACCTTCTAAAAATGATCAACATTAAAATCTTCTCAAAGAAGTCCAAGAAAATGTTCCTCTTAGTCTCTGAAAATATTGCAAAGAGGTAAAACTCAAAACAATATTTTTGGTATCTCAGAGTTAATTATTTTGGGCCTTTGAATTAAATAAATAACTATTTGCATTGGATATATATTTGATATATAAATGATATATGTCCAATACTACTGGAACATTTTATGTGGTTTGGTATATTTTAGTTCTAGCCACATAACTATTTTCAGGATTTTATAAAATGGTTTAGTATTTTACTAAACTAAAACAACACAGAACAAAATACAAAAAAACAGAAATAGGAAAAGAGAGAGAGAACCCACCTGGACTTACCTGGCGCCCACTTACCTGGCCCAGCACGGCCCAGCCCATCTCCACTTCCCCCCTGTCGCCTTCCTCCTCGCGCCAGTAGGCACAGGCGCGTGGCCGACGCACGCCGACGCACGCCCCGGCCACCTCCTGCTTGCCGCTCCACCTCAACACCCCGGACGCCTCCATGCGTGCCACGCCACTCCTCTGGAACTCTCTCACTCTCTCCCGAACTCTTCCCCTTCCTTTGCTTCCTCTCCCTCCCGCGACCGAACGGAGCCGCCACCACCGACGAGCTCCCTCGCGGCCACCGCCACCCCCTAGCCTCGCCGATGCGCTCAAAGGCTCCGCCTCGACCCCCTCTTCCTCCCCACCGATCCACGGCCCTCCGGAAGCCCTGCAACGTCGCCCTCAAGCTCGTCCCCAACCTTCGGCCGCCGGCGAACTTTCGAGGATTCGCGAGCTCCAGCCCCTCTCCGGCCTCGCCGTTGCCTCCACCGGATCCGCTGTGAGCTACTCTTCCATTCCCCCTCCTCCTCGCGCTCGTTCCCGTACTCTAGCCGCCCTTTTCACCGGAGCCGATTGCTCCTCGCCGCCGGCCATGGCGTGGCCATGGCCACAGCCACCGCAGCTCGCTCTCGAGCCCACCGGCGTGCTCACCGCAACCTTAGGAACCCAAAGCACCTAACCACTCGTCCTCCCGTGCACCGCAGCGCCGATCCCGCGAACCCCCGAGCTCCGGCCGCCGCCTCGGGCTCCACTCCGGCGAACCCCGGCCACCCCCGCACCTCCCGTTTGTCCCCCTAGATGCGCACGGGCACGGGCTACCTCCTGGTGCCCTTGGCGCGTCGATCCGTCGCCTCTGGCGTAACTCCGGCGAGCCACCGCCGCTCTGGTCGTCGAGCCGGTCGTCCAACGCGCCGGCGAATCCGACGTGGGCCGGTCATTTAGGGCCTAAACCCCCGCTAACCCCAAGGCCTAGGGCCACTGACAGGGTGGGCCTACCGTTTTAATTAACCCGGCTAACAATTTATTTGAAGTTTAATTAACTCTGTTAAATCACTGTGTTAGCTGACATGTGGGTCCCCACAGGTCAGGATTTGACCCGGACAACGCCGTTGACGTTGCTGAACGTCATGTGAAGTCATGCTGACGCAGTATAGGTCTTCTGGATTTATTTTATTCAGGAATTTCAGAAAATGATTAAAACTTTAATAAATCAATAGAAATTCAACCGTAACTCCAAATTAAATAATTTATATATGGAAAAATTATCAGAAAAAATTCAAGGATTCCTCTGTACCATTTTCATGCATGTTAGAACAACTTATAGCTGCTGTTTAGCACAAATCAATTAAATGGCATTTGAATAATCACATATGGAGTTTGAATTTGAATCTTGTATTCAAACCAACTTCATTTAATCTGTTGCTAGTTGCATTAGCTCAAAACACATTCATATTGCCATGTCATGAGCATGCATCATATTGTGCATTGCATTGATTGTATTTCTTCTTTGTTGCCGGTATATGTTCCCTCCCGGTAGACGATGTTCCGACGTTGTGATCGTTGACACTGATGAAGACTCAATGTTATCTTCAGAAGTGCCAGGCAAGCAAAACCTCCTTGTTCATTCCGATACAATCCTACTCTCTCGCTCCTGCTCTCTTTTACTGCATTAGGACAACAACGATTCAACTGTTACTTGCTGCGGTAGCTGAACCCCTTTATCCTTGCATGACCTGTCATTCCACAGTAAATAGATGAAACCCACTAGCATGAGTAGGAGTTGTTTGAGCCCTGTTGTGCCTACTCATTCATGCTTGTTGTCATGCCTGCTATTGCTTAGAGTTGTGTCAGGTCTGATTCATCGGGAATGAATCAGAGGTGTGTGAACATGTCCTACTGTGTGTGAGCTAAGTGTGTGAACACGATTTGGTAAAGGTAGCGGTGAGAGGCCATGTAGGAGTACATGGTGGGTTGTCTCATTGCAGCCGTCCTCAGGAACTGAGTTCTGTGTTTGTGATCATGATTCAGCTACTACCACGCATTGGTCCCGAAACCAATGGACCCTCTTGGCTTCTTAATCACCCTTGTCCTCTGTCCAGGAGTTGCAAGTAGTTTCTGGTGTTTGTAGTATGCTGGAGGCCGTGCGTAGCGCTGACCGTAGGGGTGGCCTGTGATGCGATAGGCACGTGGCACGGTGTACCGGGCGCCCGTTTGGTGTCTCGGGAACCCTGTTCACATCGTTTGGGGCTGTGAGCGAAACTCCGGCCGGATCTCCTCATGGATGGAACCCGAATAGGCGATAAACCTGGACTAGAGACTCGAGTGTTTAGGCAGGCCGTGGCCGACACCCACGTTGGGCTTCCGCTTGAAGGTTGCCGAGTACATGTCGTGTAAACGGCGGTAAGTGGTGAGAGCGTGTTTTGAAAAGTACACCCCTGCAGGGTTAACATTATCTATTCGAATAGCCGTGTCCGCGGAAAAGGACTTCTGGGTTGCTTATATCAGTTCATAGACAAGTGAAAGTGGATACTCTAAAATACACAAGATAAGCGTGAGTGCTATGGATGGCGTTGTCGTAGGGAGACGGGAGCGGATCCATAGTGGTGTATTGATATGGTGAATATGTGGACTCGTGTGCGCCACCTCAAAAGAGTTACTTGCGGTCATAGTTTAGGATAGCCACCGAGTCAAAGCTGGCTTGCTGCAGTTAAACCCCACCATCCCCTTGTTGATAATGAAGCATATGTAGTTAGTTCTGATGTAAGTCTTGCTGGGTACATTTGTACTCACGTTTGCCTATTTTATGTTTTTGCAGAGAGACTTCGGTCTCGCTAGTAGTTCCGCGTGGACTTCGACGTTTAGCTTGTTACCTCAGCTACGATCTTGTGCCTCGGCAGGATTTGGTAGATAGTCAGGCTTCTCAGCCTTTTCCATTTATAGATGTCTGTACTCAGACATGATAGCTTCCGCTTGTGCTTTGACTTGTATGCTCTGAATGTTGGGTCATGAGACTCATGTTTGTAATATCTCGCTCCTCGGAGCCTAATGAATAAATTACTTGAGTCGTAGAGTCATGCTGTGATGCCATGTTGTATTTGCACATATCGAGCATATTGTGTGTATGTTATTGAAATGCTTGGTATGTGTGGGATCTGACCATCTAGTTGTTTATCTTTAGTAGCCTCTCTTACCGGGAAATGTCTCCTAGTGTTTCCACTGAGCCATGGTAGCTTGCTACTGCTCCGGAACACTTAGGCTAGCCGGCATGTGTCCTTCTTCGTTCCTATGTCTGTCCCTTCGGGGAAATGTCACGCGATGAATACCGGAGTCCTATTAGCCCGCTACAGCCCGGTTCACCGGAGTCCTGCTAGCCCAGTGCTACAGCCTGGATTCACTCGCTGATGACCGACACGTTCGATGCTGGGTCATGGATGCCTGTCCCTGTAAGTTTGTGCCACTTTGGGTTTATGACTAGCCATGTCAGCCCGGGCTCCTTATCATATGGATGCTAGCGACACTGTCATATACGTGTGCCAAAAGGCGCAAACGGTCCCGGGCAAAGGTAAGGCGACACCCGTGGGAATACCGTGCGTGAGGCCGCAAAGTGATATGAGGTGTTACATGCTAGATCGATGTGGCATTGAGTCGGGGTCCTGACAGCTTTGGTATCAGAGCTTGACTGCCTGTAGGATTACCAAGCCAAACTGGTCGAAGTTGAGTCTAGAAATTCTTTAGTTATATAAGGGAATTGATTGTGGGATGGAACATAAGGCTCTTTTTACTCCTTATACCTCATGGCCTTCTGATCTGAGTCATCATCTTCTCTTCTACGGGGATTAAGAACTAGGCTATCTCTTCTTTCCATCAGGATCACGTGTTACTAATCCGTAGACTTATAAGATTGTTGGATTAAGCCTCAGTTCAGTTTCTACCTCTGTATGTTAATTAATGATCTCGAGACCTTGATATTGTGCTTCTGAGTGGTTATGCCACCATTTTTGTGAATGTCTGAAATCTTTTTTGAGCATTTACAGCCGTTATGCTGTCTGAGTCATCCCAGGTTTCTAAATAGTCTGAAGCATTTGCAAAATCCCTTCCTCCCGTTCCGATGTTCCTTTATACCAGCTCAATCACACTAATTGTTGAGTTGAGGTATTCTATTGCCTTGACATTTAAGTTGGAGTTATTGTTATGACCCTAAGTGCTTAGGGGATCATCTAGTGGTCTAGCCATGATCTGTGTTTCCAGTGTGATGATTCTGGCCGTCATTATCGAAAGCATCCCGTGATTCCACTTAGTAATAGGTATTCTATTCCTGGGTTCTTGAACCCGAGATTCACTCTACTTACTTCATGTTGATAGGGTTTGCTAGTTCCTTTAGGATATTAGTAACTTTTGTATTAGTCCTCGAGGTCCATGGTATTTTCCTTCTTCCAAATACCATGAACCATTCAGGCAGAAGTTATTGGATCAAAAGATCACAATTAGAGTACTCTTGAGGAGTTCTCCATTCATAAATCGTGACTCTGCCAGTCCTACCTCTCTGCATGGGTTATCCGGAAGAAACATGTTGAACTTGGCTCGACATACTAATCTATGCATCCACAACTCAGAAAGTTATATGTTCCTTTGAGTTGTCCCTCTTTAGTTGTCTACTGACCTTCATCTATCAATTGATAGTCAAGAGTATGCATGCATTCGTTTATCGATGCCTATTACTCTTGTGGTCCGTCAAGCCATTCTATCGCAGAATGACTAGGAGAAACAAACTCCAGTACCTCTTCCATATCCAGGATTGGGTCAAAGAAGTCGTACTCCGCAGATCAAAATGCCAATCCAGCTTTTGCTCTGTTCTACCTTGGAGTATTACCATCTTTTATATCGGGATTGTTATAGGAATTGCACACCATCCTATGAACTCTTGGTACAGTGATACTTCTTGCCATCATTGTTCATTCCTCGGTTCCTGTGTTATTGTAACCGGAATGTCGACAAGTGAATCGTGATGTGTGAAATCAATACTCCTAGCAACCTTGTTGCTTGGTAGTTAAATGGACCACAACCTCATTCTTAGCGTGCTGATTATTGAGTCATCATTCTAAGATTGATCGTGCTACCTAGTCCTTATTTCGGTGCACCCTTCGATTGATGAGTTAGGATCTTGTCAAGTCCTCACTCATTTGATCATATCATCTTGCCTCAAAAGCGAGATTGTTCTCGAGCTTAGTAACATACCGGTGGTTCGTGATTTTCCGAATATCTTCTCGGAAGTATTACCAGGTTGTCCCTTGACTGTTATGTTGAGCTCGTGATCAAGTTGGTTTCTTGTGAACCACCTTCTCTCCAAGAATCGGTGTTAGATATCCCTGAGCTAGTTGGTTAAGCTAGACAACAACTTGGAGAGTTGGAAGATAAAAGCTTGCCTGACTTAGTTCGTTCCAAAGGGATATTCTTGTGTAGTGTGTGTTGAAGAAAGGTGATGTCTTCATTGATTGATCCTCGCGATCAACTGCTGGACTTATTGTCCTAACCAAAACTTTGATTTGAGTATGGGCTATCCTCAAATCAAGTCAGAACCAACGATGTTCGTAATGTTGTCTTACTCGTGGATTTTCCTCGAGCATACACCATTACATCTTTTGGTCTGATCAATGCTATCACTATGTTCACTTAACTATGGAATTCCTTTTATATGGAAACCTGGATGAATTGTTGTTGAGCCCATCGACAACATCCTTGTCTTCTCCATAATTTTGCTGAACATTAAGCTAGTGTTGGAAACTTTTGAAAGAATTTTCTTCATGCTAGCTCATGAAGTACTTGTTTGATGAAAGGAGTGACTTCCTCTTATACACGTGCATTTGGTGAAAGTTGCCGCCGTGAATTTGAGAAAGTTAGTTTTGCTTCCTCTGGAATCATCCCAATCAGTCATACATACGTGCGAAGTATTCTGTGGTTCGGAGACTTGCAACCTCCATTCTATATGTGTTCCGTAGCACCCCAAGCCACTGACTGATTTGTTCAGGAAAAGGAGTTAAGTGTTAATCCATGGTAATGCACAGGACTCTGATATCCCCGATGATGGTTCCCTACCAGAACTCGGTAGTGTTTTATTGTAAGACTACCATGTGATCATGTTTGTCTGGGACAGCGTGTTCACATGTTGGTAGCAGAACCAGCTCATGTTTTGGAGCTTACTATCGTAGTTCATTCCCCGAGAATCTCGCAACGTCATCTCGTCGATTTGTGTTGCAAACTTTCGTTTTTCTTCCTAGACTCGATGAGTCTGGAATATCCTAACACCAACCAGATCTGAATCTCAGGCAGATATGATGGTTTGGAACATTTCCCAAGAACTATAATATTGGTCCCTCGGAAACCGGTAAAGTGGATGTCGTGGCCAACACACCCCGCCGGGAGACCTAATATTGTAGTATCTTGATTGGAGAAGTTGGCCACCTCCCCATAAGGATTTCGTAGGATTTACCTCCGTAATTGTTCCTTATGGATTCTATTGCTCCCGAAGTCCGACCTTTCTACTTGATGTTCTAGATAGCAAACCATATCTATGAATGGGTTACACTAGCACATCAAGGAGAACATTAGAAGCGGAGTGCTAAATGTCTCTCGGTCGATCATCCAGATTTTGGTTCCTTGGCCTCGCTAAGGTGAAATCTGAGAAAGTGTTATCCTCCTTTGCATCTGCATCGTCCATCGCTATTCATCATAGTAGTATGTTGTGTTGTCAGCACCCTTGACACGGATGTTGATAAAACCTTGATGATTGTGGAAATGCTCAAGTTCTTGAGAGCACGCACAAGCGCTACGTGTTATCATCGGCACTAACCGGGATTCCTCTCAGTTTCCTCGGCAACGCTATGACCTTTTCAAACAGTGAATTCACTCTCTATTGTTGGGTTCTTCCCCAGTTACCAGAATCATTCCCAGCATTTGCATTCTGTTCCCAGCTTGCACCGCCATGTGCCATTCTACCATGGGTCTCTTCCATTTCCGATGATAAGCAAATTAATCTATTACGTTGTCTTCAACAAGGTAATCCACATCATCCAAGTCCGAGTATGCCACTCTACCGACCCCCTCCAAACGATCGGTCGAGAATTGCCTTAAGCTGGTATAAAGAGTTTCAATGATCTTTGAATCAAAGGTAATTCTTTTTGCCACTTAAGGGGATATATCTACGAGTCACCATCCCTAAGATGCCTCGTTGTGATATCATGGCAACTCAACTCCTCGCTACGTGACAATCGCTTACCACCTTGTTAAGTGTGGGATTGTTGGCTACCTAGTGAACCCTCGTCATCTGTTCCACTCCATCTCTCTAGAGGTGTGCTTCGTCTCTCAGCTCGAGAGATGTTGCTATGTCACATTCCGAGAGTTAATCCTGAGTTGTTCGACCTTCGAGAAGATCGATCCTTCTAGAGTTTTCCTTTCCTCTTCTTGTCATGATTAGCTGGAGTTCTCAGAGCAAGACGACAAGACAAAGATGGTGTTCAAATCAACGTTCATTTGAAGTGCACCCTGGTTCATGAAGATTATGCTAGTTTGCGTTTGCCCTTCGTCTTACCCTACGCTTGAATCTCGGGACGAGATTTTGTTTAGTGGGGGTGAGTTGTCACATCCCTGGTCCTGTTATGCACTAGGCTAGACCCTCATGTGAGCATCATGTTTTAATTCAAATGAAATTTGAATTGAGGGATTTTCAAAGCCTCAAAAACCTTCTAAAAATGATCAACATTAAAATCTTCTCAAAGAAGTCCAAGAAAATGTTCCTCTTGGTCTCTGAAAATATTGCAAAGAGGTAAAACTCAAAACAATATTTTTGGTATCTCAGAGTTAATTATTTTGGGCCTTTGAATTAAATAAATAACTATTTGCATTGGATATATATTTGATATATAAATAATATATGTCCAATACTACTGGAACATTTTATGTGGTTTGGTATATTTTAGTTCTAGCCACATAACTATTTTCAGGATTTTATAAAATGGTTTAGTATTTTACTAAACTAAAACAACACAGAACAAAATACAAAAAAAAACAGAAATAGGAAAAGAGAGAGAGAACCCACCTGGACTTACCTGGCGCCCACTTACCTGGCCCAGCACGGCCCAGCCCATCTCCACTTCCCCCTTGTCGCCTTCCTCCTCGCGCCAGTAGGCACAGGCGCGTGGCCGACGCACGTCGGCGCACGCCCCGGCCACCTCCTGCTTGCCGCTCCACCTCGACACCCCGGACGCCTCCATGCGTGCCACGCCACTCCTCTGGAACTCTCTCACTCTCTCCCGAACTCTTCCCCTTCCTATGCTTCCTCTCCCTCCCGCGACCGAACGGAGCCGCCGCCACCGACGAGCTCCCTCGCGGCCACCGCCACCCCCTAGCCTCGCCGATGCGCTCAAAGGCTCCGCCTCGACCCCCTCTTCCTCCCCACCGATCCACGGCCCTCCAGAAGCCCTGCAGCGTTGCCCTCAAGCTCGTCCCCAACCTTCGGCCGCCGGCGAACTTTCGAGGATTCGCGAGCTCCAGCCCCTCTCCGGCCTCGCCGTTGCCTCCACCGGATCCGTTGTGAGCTACTCTTCCATTCCCCCTCCTCCTCGCGCTCGTTCCCGTACTCTAGCCGCCCTTTTCACCGGAGCCGATTGCTCCTCACCGCCGGCCATGGCGTGGCCGTGGCCACAGCCACCGCAGCTCGCTCCCGAGCCCACCGGCGTGCTCACCGCAACCTTAGGAACCCAAAGCACCTAACCACTCGTCCTCCGGTGCACCGCAGCGCCGATCCCGCGAACCCCCGAGCTCCGGCCGCCGCCTCGGGCTCCACTCCGGCGAACCCCGGCCACCCCCGCACCTCCCGTTTGTCCCCCTAGATGCGCACGGGCACGGGCTACCTCCTAGTGCCCTTGGCGCGTCGATCCGTCGCCTCTGGCGTAACTCCGGCGAGCCACCGCCGCTCTGGGTCGTCGCCGTCGTCGAACCGCCGGTGAATCCGACGTGGCCGGTCATTAGGGCCTAACCACCCCGCTAACCCAGGCCTAGGGCCACTGACAGGTGGGCCCTACCGTTTAATTAACCCGGCTAACAATTTATTTAAGTTAATTAAACTCTGTTAAATCACTGGGCAGCTGACATGTGGGTCCCACAGGTCAGATTTGACCTGGACAACGCCGTTGACTTGCTGACGTCACTGTGAAGTCATGCTGACGCAGTAATAGGTCTTCTGGATTTATTTTTATTCAGGAATTTCAGAAAATGATTAAAACTTTAATAAATCATAGAAATTCAACCGTAACTCCAAATTAAATAATTTATATATGAAAAATTATCAGAAAAATTCAAGGATTCCATCTGTACCATTTTCATGCATGTTAGAACAACTTATAGCTGCTGTTTAGCACAAATCAATTAAATGGCATTTGAATAATCACATATGGAGTTTGAATTTGAATCTTGTATTCAAACCAACTTCATTTAATCTGTTGCTAGTTGCATTAGCTCAAAACACATTCATATTGCCATGTCATGAGCATGCATCATATTGTGCATTGCATTGATTGTATTTCTTCTTTGTTGCCGGTATCTGTTCCCTCCCGGTAGACGATGTTCCGACGTTGTGATCGTTGACACTGATGAAGACTCAATGTTATCTTCAGAAGTGCCAGGCAAGCAAAACCTCCTTGTTCATTCCGATACAATCCTACTCTCTCGCTCCTGCTCTCTTTTACTGCATTAGGACAACAATGATTCAACTGTTACTTGCTGCGGTAGCTGAACCCCTTTATCCTTGCATGACCTGTCATTCCACAGTAAATAGATGAAACCCACTAGCATGAGTAGGAGTTGTTTGAGCCCTGTTGTGCCTACTCATTCATGCTTGTTTGTCATGCCTGCTATTGCTTAGAGTTGAGTCAGGTCTGATTCATCGGGAATGAATCAGAGGTGTGTGAACATGTCCTACTGTGTGTGAGCTAAGTGTGTGAACACGATTTGGTAAAGGTAGCGGTGAGAGGCCATGTAGGAGTACATGGTGGGTTGTCTCATTGCAGCCATCCTCGGGAACTGAGTTCTGTGTTTGTGATCCATGATTCAGCTACTACCACGCATTGGGCCCGAAACCAATGGACCCTCTTGGCTTCTTAATCACCCTTGTCCTCTGTCCAGGAGTTGCAAGTAGTTTCTGGTGTTTGTAGTATGCTGGAGGCCGTGCGCAGCGCTGACCGTAGGGGTGGGCTGTGATGCGGTAGGCACGTGGCACGGTGTACCGGGCACCCGTTTGGTGTCTCGGGAACCCTGTTCACATCGTTTGGGACTGTGAGCGAAACTCCGGCCGGATCTCCTCATGGATGGAACCCGAATAGGCGATAAACCTGGACTAGAGACTCGAGTGTTTAGGCAGGCCGTGGCCGACACCCACGTTGGGCTTCCGCTTGAAGGTTGCCGAGTACATGTCGTGTAAACGGCGGTAAGTGGTGAGAGCGTGTGTGAAAAAGTACACCCCTGCAGGGTTAACATTATCTATTCGAATAGCCGTGTCCGCGGAAAAGGACTTCTGGGTTGCTTATATCAGTTCATAGACAAGTGAAAGTGGATACTCTAAAATACGCAAGATAAGCGTGAGTGCTATGGATGGCGTTCTCGTAGGGAGACGGGAGCGGATCCATAGTGGTGTATTGATATGGTGAATATGTGGACTCATGTGCGCCACCTCAAAAGAGTTACTTGCAGTCGTAGTTTAGGATAGCCACCGAGTCAAAGCTGGCTTGCTGCAGTTAAACCCCACCATCCCCTTGTTGATAATGAAGCATATGTAGTTAGTTCTGATGTAAGTCTTGCTGGGTACATTTGTACTCACGTTTGCCTATTTTATGTTTTTGCAGAGAGACTTCGGTCTCGCTAGTAGTTCCGCGTGGACTTCGACGTTTAGCTTGTTACCTCAGCTACGATCTTGTGCCTCGGCAGGATTTGGTAGATAGTCAGGCTTCATAGCCTTTTCCATTTATAGATGTCTGTACTCAGACATGATAGCTTCCGCTTGTGCTTTGACTTGTATGCTCTGAATGTTGGGTCATGAGACTCATGTTTGTAATATCTCGCTCCTTGGAGCCTAATGAATAAATTACTTGAGTCGTAGAGTCATGTTGTGATGCCATGTTGTATTTGCACATATCGAGCATATTGTGTGTATGTTATTGAAATGCTTGGTATGTGTGGGATCTGACCATCTAGTTGTTTATCTTTAGTAGCCTCTCTTACCGGGAAATGTCTCCTAGTGTTTCCACTGAGCCATGGTAGCTTGCTACTGCTCCGGAACACTTAGGCTGGCCGGCATGTGTCCTTCTTCGTTCCTGTGTCTGTCCCTTCGGGGAAATGTCACGCGATGAATACCGGAGTCCTGTTAGCCCGCTACAGCCCGGTTCACCGGAGTCCTGCTAGCCCAGTGCTACAGCCTGGATTCACTCGCTGATGACCGACACGTTCGATGCTGGGTCATGGATGCCTGTCCCTGTAAGTTTGTGCCACTTTGGGTTTACGACTAGCCATGTCAGCCCGGGCTCCTTATCATATGGATGCTAGCGACACTGTCATATACGTGTGCCAAAAGGCGCAAACGGTCCCGGGCAAAGGTAAGGCGACACCCGTGGGAATACCGTGCGTGAGGCCGCAAAGTGATATGAGGTGTTACATGCTAGATCGATGTGGCATTGAGTCGGGGTCCTGACAGAACATAACAAAACTTATCACCTCGTGGGGAAGTTAATACGACTCCAGCCCCCGAGCCTTCCAACTGCCTGGATCCGTCAAAATGGATGGTCCAATACGTATGATCCGGCTTTTCTTCAGGTGCTTGCATTTCCGTCCAATCATTGATGAAATCAACCAGTGCTTGAGACTTAACCGTTGTTCAGGGCACATACTTCAAACCGTACGGTCCCAGCTCTATAGCCCACTTTGCAATTCGGCCAGTTGCTTCCCGGTTCTGGATGATATCCCCCAAAGGAGCAGAACTGACCACTGTAATTGGGTGCCCTTGGAAGTATTGCTTAAGCTTCCGGCTTGCCATAAAAACTCCGTACACCAGCTTCTGCCAATGCGGATACCTTTGCTTGGACTCAATGAGCACCTCGCTGATATAATAGACCGGACGTTGAACCGGATGCTCCTTACCTATCTCCTTTCGCTCCACCACAATAGTCACGCTGACCGCACGAGCATTAGCAGCAACATATAGCAGTAACGGCTCCTTGTCAATGGGAGCGGCGAGCACAGGCGGATTGGCCAATTGCCGCTTTAAGTCCTCAAATGCTTCATCCGCAGCAGAACTCCAGATGAACTGATCCGTCTTCTTTAACATTTGATATAAAGGGATCGCCTTCTCCCCAAGGCGGCTGATAAACCGGCTTAACGCGGCAATCCGGCCTGCCAGGCGTTGAACATCATTGATACACTTCGGTTTAGCCAGGGAGGTGATGGATGTGATCTTCTCCGGATTAGCCTCAATTCCCCTGTTGGACACCAGAAAACCCAATAACTTGCCCGCCGGTACACCAAAGATACACTTGTCCGGATTGAGCATCATCTTGTATGTCCTTAGGTTATCAAAGGTTTCCTTCAAATCGTCAATCAGAGTCTCCTTTTCCCTGGATTTAACTACGATATCATCCATGTAAGCATGTACATTACGGCCAATCTGCTTGTGAAGACAATTTTGTACACACCGTTGATAAGTTGCCTAGGCACTTTTGAGCCCAAAAGGCATAAACACATAGCAGAAGGCTCCAAAGGGAGTTATGAATGCCGTCTTCTCCTGGTCCTTAACTGCCATCTTGATCTGATGATAGCCAGAATATGCGTCCAAAAAACTTAAACGCTCACAACCCGCCGTAGCATCAATGATTTGATCAATATGGGGGAGGGCAAAAGGATCTGCTGGACAAGCCTTATTAAGATCTGTGTAATCTACACACATGCGCCAGGTGCCATTTTTCTTAAGGACCAGCACCGGATTGGCAAGCCACTCAGGGTGAAAAACTTCAATAATAAAGCCAGCTGCTAAGAGCCTGGCTACCTCTTCTCCAATTGCCTTGCGTCTTTCTTCGTTAAACTGGCGGAGGAACTATTTCACTGGTTTATATTTAGGATCCACATTAAGTGTGTGCTCAGCGAGTTGCCTCGGTACACCTGGCATGTCAGAGGTTTTCCATGCAAAAATGTCCCGATTCTCACGGATGAACTCGATGAGCGCGCTTTCCTATTTTGATCCAAGTTGGCACTGATGTTGAACTGCTTGGACGAATCGCCAGGTACGAAGTCCACCAGCTTAGTTTCCGCTGCCGATTTGAACTTCAGGGCCGGATCGTGCTCCGTAGTTGGCTTCTTCAACGGAGTCATCTCCACCGGATCAACATTGTCTTTATAGTATTTCAACTCCTCGGTGGCACAAACCGACTCTGCATAAGCCGCATCTCCTTCCTCGCATTCCAAAGCGATTTTGCGGCTTCCGTGGACCGTTATTGTCCCCTTGTGACCCAGCATCTTGAGCTGCAAATACACATAACAGGGCCGAGCCATAAACTTGGCGTATGCCGGACGCCCAAACAGGGCATGATATGGACTTTGGATTTTCACCACTTCAAACGTTAATGTCTCCGACCTGGAATCATGATCATCCCCAAAGGCCACTTCAAGAGTTGTCTTACCAACAGGATATGCTGATCTGCCAGGCACTACACCGTGGAATACTGTATTGGACGGTTTGAGATTCTTATCTGTTAGTCCCATACGACGGAATGTCTCATAGTATAGGATGTTAATGTTGCTCCCTCCATCCATGAGCACCTTGGTGAACTTGTAACCTCCCACCTGAGGCGCTACCACCAGAGCCAACTGACCCGGATTATCGACCTGGAGTGGGTGATCCTCTCTGCTCCATATGATTGGCTGTTCAGACCAACGTAGATAACGGGGTGTGGCCGGTTCAACAGAGTTGACTGCCCGCCTCTGAACCTTCCGGTCTCGCTTGTCCAAGCTAGTGGTAAAGACATGGTACTGCCCACTACTCAACTGCTTTGGGTTGCTTTGGTAACCTGACTGTTGCTGCTGTTGGTTGTAACCACCCTGGTTGTTCTAACTATTTTGACCATTATGCCCGCCCGGATTACCATTAAGTCCTGAACCGGAACTTCCTCCACCGTAACCCGGCCCGGATCCTGAGCCGCCGCCAGATCCGTGATCATACCGGAAATTATTAGAATTCTTGAACTCCTGCATAATAAAACAATCCTTCCAAAGGTGGTTTGCTGGCTCCTCCTTCGTCCCATGTTTTGGACAGGGCTGGTTTAGCAAATAGTTCAGGCGGTTTGGGTTGGGGTTGGGCGCTCCACTACGATTTTTCGGCCTGCCCTTGCGCCGCTGGCCATTGTCCTGTACATTGGTATTAGCCACAAAATCCATGTTGCCATCCGCTTTACGCTTGCCTCCTCCGCCATTGCCTACCCAGTGATGCTGCTGACCTTTGGAGCTGCTGTTCTTCTTCCCCTTCCATGTCTTGTCATCATCAGACTCGGGATCCTTGGTACTATTAGAATCAGCATATTTTACCAAAGCGGCCATGAGGGTTCCCATGTCGGTGCAATGACGCTTCATCGTCCCAATTTCAACTTCATGGGCCCAAACCGGCAGTTGCCTTCTAGGGTTAATACTGCGGTGTCAGCGTTGATGCGGTCTGAGGAGTGCAACACTTGTGAAACCCGGCGCACCCAATGAGTCATTGACTCTCCTTCCTCCTGGACGCATGCAGCTAAGTCCACTATCGACATAGGCTGTTTACAGGTATCCTTGAAATTGTTGATAAACCGGGCTCGTAATTGGGCCCATGAACTGATACAATTAGCGGGCAAACTTTTCAACCAAGTACGGGCCATTCCTTCAAGCATCATGGTGAAGTATTTCGCACATGCCGTGTCATCCACATCAAGCATCTCCATGGCCATCTCATAGCTCTCTACCCATGTATCTGGTGGTTGATCCGTCGTATAATTTGGTACCTTGCGTGGGCCTTTGAAATCCTTGGGCAAATGCACGTTGTGTAAAGCGGGGACGAGGCAAGGCACCCCCAAAGAACTAGAAGTAACACCAGGCTCGATCGAAATGGTTGGACGAACCGGCGTGAGCTGCCGAGCCTGATGCTGTGCGGCTAACTCGTCCTCCCTACGCCCTCGGGCCCGGTTCACCACTTCCTAAGCGTCATCAGCACTACCTGTCGGGTTGTTACCACGGGGTGCTCCATGTCGTTCATTACTCGACACTGCTGGTTCATCCATATGTCTGCTATAGCTCCGGCTTGGACGGGGGGTCGAGTGGATTCGGTCACGGCTATACGAGTATGCCTCCTGTTGAGCCAAAGCTGTCCTCAGAAGTTCCTTGACCCATCGCGTCTCTACTGCTTGCGGCGAGTCACCTTCAACTGGAATGGCCTCCAGTCATGCAGCAGCGGCAACAAGATTGTCCATTGGGTTGGAGTAGTGACCCGGAGGTGTTAAAGCATCCCGAGGTATAACGGTGTTTTGACGAGGCGGGTCCATCTGACGGGGCTGAACCGGTGCACCGGTCCCAGGGGCTTCTGCCCGGTTCCCCTCCAGCGGATTACTGGCTCTTGGTCCTGGAGTGTTGAAAAGGTCTTTGGCCTCGAAATCCGGAGGTAAGCGGGACCGGTGCTTCCTCCTCATGACTTCATGCGACACGCTCTGATCCAACCTAAGCCTGTAGGCCTGTGCGTCTAAAGCGGCCCGCTCTGCGGCCATCCTGGCGTCCTCAGCCGCCAGATCCATTTTGGCCTGGGTGATTTGTTCCTTTACCTTTGCAATCTCCGTGTTGTGAGCGTCCTGATCTGGCGGATTAACTTCTGCCATAAGCACAGCCAACGCATCAAATAGTTCTGATAGAATATGAGCCGGTGGGCGCACAGGGCCTCCCACCCCAGCAACCGTTGCTGCTGCTGAACCGGAGATCATTGCCGCTGCTGAACCGGAGATCGCTGCCGCGGCTGTCGAAGAGTGAAGCGCTGCTTGTGTTCCGGTCATGAATATTCCAACCCGGTTAGGCAGATCAGAGGGGTCCGGAATACTGTCGCCATCGGAACAGCTCTCAATCCGTCCATCTTGTAGCTGATAAAGAGATTCAGTTTCTCCGGTCGAAGATTCGTCACCGGAACGAACGGCAGTCGCCCCGCAAAGCTCCGATCCATCCTCATAACTCCCTCCATGGATCATTCCCATGAAGGCACGCTTCATGGCCGGTTTAATCCGGGCGAATCGCATACACTGAGCCGTCTCGACGAGGTCGGTGCAGATGTCCGGCTCAGGGCCCGGTTCACCGATCTTGCCAATGAAAACGTGAATGCTACCAAAGGGGACCCGGTACCCGTACTCAATTGAGCCGGCCTCGGGGCCCCAGCCTGCGTCGTCGATGTAGAGTCTGCTGCGACGACTTTTAGTCATCCGGCCTACGGCGTAGCCCTCGAGTCCTTTAAAGCGGCCCTCCAAGGGCCGGAAACCATCGTGTGATAGCCCCACGGTGGGCGCCAACTGTCGTGGTTTAGTTACGGCAGTTGTCCTAGAGAAAGGACTTAGTTGTGGAGCCATCGCTACGGGTTAGCTTGAAGGGGTTAAAGCGGACACAAGGACGCAAGAGAGTTTATACTAGTTCGGCCCCTTCAATGAAGGTAAAAGCCTACCTCTAGTTGTAATGGAATTGATGGGTGTTTCGATGACTAGGGAGCAAATAAGCTTCGCCTATGTCTCGAGTTGTTGTCTGTTGTCCTTGAACCGCCGCCGGGTCATCCCCTTATATACATGGGTGACGCCTGCCGGTTCAGAGAGTCCCAACACCGGTTCATACTCGTATCCGGGTTGGTCTCTCCTTGTTCCTAACTTATATTACAAGTATATGCACAAAGCTGATGTACGGCTACAGGTTGTAAACCGACTATGGGCCCTGGGCCTTTATCTCCCTCTTTGGGCTTTGACACCCTTGAACTATTGATGGAGTTAATCCGGCCCAGGTAGGCCGGTTTATGCCCAGTAGTAATATCCCCAACAGAAATGATACTTGACATTCAGAAAAGCTACAGCAAACGAACTACACGATCTTTGAGCTAAGCTTAGGATTGGGTCTTGTCCATCACATCATTCTCCTAATGATGTGATCCCGTTATCAATGACATCTAATGTCCATAGTCAGGAAACCATGACTATCCTTTGATCAACGAGCCAGTCAACTAGAGGCTCACTAGGGACGTGTTGTGGTCTATGTATTCACACATGTATTACGATTTCCGGATAACACAATTATAGCATGAACAATAGACAATCATCATGAACAAAGAAATATAATAATAACCATTTTATTATTCCCTCTAGGGCATATTTCCAACAGTCTCCCACTTGCACTAGAGTCAATATTCTAGTTACATTGTGATGAATCGAACACCCATGCAGTTCTGGTGTTGATCATGTTTTGCTCTAGGGAGAGGTTTAGTCAACGGATCTGCTACATTCAGGTCTGCATGTACTTTACAAATCTCTATGTCTCCATTTTGAACACTTTCACGAATGGAGTTGAAGCGACGCTTGATATGCCTGGTCTTCCTGTGAAACCTGGGCTCCTTGGCAAGGGCAATAGCTCCAGTGTTGTCACAGAAGAGAGTCATCGGGCCCAACGCATTGGGTATGACTCCTAGGTCGGTAATGAACTCCTTCACCCAGACTGCTTCTTGTGCTGCCTCCGAGGCTACCATGTATTCCGCTTCACATGTAGATCCCGCCATAATGCTTTGCTTGCAACTGGACCAGCTTACTGCCCCACCATTCAAAATATACACGTGTCAGGCCCCCGACTCGATGTCACATCGATCTAGCCGGTAACACCTCATATCACTTTGCGGCCTCACGCACGGTATCCCCACGGTGTCGTCTTACCTTTGCCCGGGACCGTTTGCGCCTTTTGGCTCACGTATATGATAGTGTCGCTAGCATCCATATGATAAAGAGCCCGGGCTGACATGACTAGTCGTAAACCCAAAGTGGCACAGACTTACAGGGACAGGCATCCATGACCCAGCTTCGAACGTGTCGGTCATCAGCAAGTGGGTCCGGGCTGTAGCACTGGGCTAGCAGGACTCCGGTAAACCGGGCTGTAGCGGGCTAACAGGACTCCGGTACTCAAAGCGTGACATTTCCCCGAAGGGACAGACACAGGAACGAAGAAGGACACATGCCGGCCAGCCTAAGTGTTCCAGAGCAGTAGCAAGCTACCATGGCTCAGCGGTAACACTAGGAGACATTTCCCGGTAAGAGAGGCTACTAAAGATAAACAACTAGATAGTCAGATCCCACACATACCAAGCATTTCAATCATACACACAATATGCTCGATATGTGCAAATACAACGAAGCATCACAACATGACTCTATGACACAAGTACTTTATTTAAGGCTCAGGGAGCCATACATAACATACACAAAGGTACGGGTCTCACGACCCAACATACAAGTCATACAATCATACAAACCAGCAGCGGAAGTAACTTGTCTGAGTACAGACAACTAGTAAAATAAAAGAGGCTTGGAAAGCCTAGCTATACTACGTGGTTCTTCACAAGCTCAGGGTCACCACCTCGGTCTTTAGCCTACTCGTTGATGTCAACGTCTACATAGAACCCATCAGAAGGGGTTGCAGCGTCTTCTGTAAAATGTAGATTATAGCAACATGAGTACAAAGGTACTCAGCAAGACTTACATCAGATCCTACATACATGCATAGTATCAAGAAGGGTTGGTGGAGTTATTGCAGCAAGCCAGCTTTGACTCTTGGCTAGACTATCCTACGATACTCCAACTTGAAATGGTTTTGCGCACACGAGTCCACTACTCACCACTTCAATACACTACCGAGGATCCGCCTCCGTCTTCCTACGGAAGAGCCATCCTCGGCACTCACACTTATCTTGAGAATTTTAGTAGTTTCCATTTACTTGTCTATGAACTGTATAGGCAACCAAGTAGTCCTTTACCGCGGACGCGGCTATTCGAATAGATTATGATAACCCTGCAGGGGTGTACTTCGTCATACATGTTTCCACCACTTAGCGTCTGCACACGACATGTGCTCGGCAGACTTCAAGCGAAAGCCGACGTGGGTGTAGACCACGACCTACCTAAACACTTAAGCCTCTAGTCCAGGTTTATCGCCTATTCAGGTTCCATCCGCAGGGAGTCCGGCCGAGGTTTCCCATACGGCCCCGAACGATGTGAACAGGGTTCCCGAGATACCTAACGGGTATTCGGTACACCCGGCCACGTACCTACCGCATCACAGCCCACCCCTACGGTCAGCGCTGTCCACGGCCTCCAGTAGGCTACAAACACCAGAAACTACTTGCAACTCCTGGACAGAGAGCTAGGGTGAATAAGAAGTCGAGCGGGGTCATATTTCAGGGCCCAATGTATGGTAGTAGCTGATTCTTAAATCACACATACAGATCTCAGTGCTTAAGGTCGGCTTCAATGAAACAACCCACCATGTACTCCTACATGGCCTCTCATCGATACCTTTACCAAATCGTGTTCACCACACCACTCTCATTACCAACATAATCATTTCACTCCAGCCCATCACCCCGATGAACCAGACCTGACACGACTCTAAGCATAGCAGGCATAGCAAGGTAGGAACAACACATACATATGGCTCAATCAACTCCTACACATGCTAGTGGGTTTCATCTAGTTACTGTGGCAATGACAGGTCATGCAGAGGAAATGGGTTCAACTACCGTAGCACACAGCAGTTTGAATCGCGTTGTCTTAATGCAGTAAAAGAGAGCAGGAGCGAGAACATGGGATTGTATCGATATGATCAAATGGTTGGTTGCTTGCCTGATGGTTCGATGCACGGATACGGTTCTTCGTTAGGGTAATCACGGTACTCCTCGGGAACAGATCCTGTCGCAAAGGACATCGATACGCAAGCATCACCAAACAATGTGCAACAATATGATGCATGCATGAAACATGGCAATATGAGTGTGTTGGGCTAATGCAACTAAAACCAGAAGTGTTTGAACAAATTTGAATCAAGGATTCAAATTTCAAATTCAAATATGGCCTTTTAAAGTGCCTTTTCTTGTTCTGCTTAAAACATCAATTTAACTTGTTTGATCATGCATGAAAATAGTACAGATGGATAGATTGGATTTTTCTGATCATTTTTCATATATAATTTGTCCAATTTGGAGTTACAGAATAAAAGTTATGAATTTTTGAAGTTTAAATAATATTCTGGAATTTCCTGATTTAATTTAATCCAGAAATTCAATTACTGCGTCAGCCTGACGTCAGTGTGACGTCAGCAGGTCAACGGAACAGGTCTGGGTCAAACCTGACAGTGGGTCCCGCATGTCAGGGTGATTATTTTAATTAAAACTTAATTAAAACTAATCCTGTTTAATTAACAGGGCTGGGCCCCATCTGTCATTGACTCAGGGGAGTCAACCAGGGCCCACCCGTGGTCAAAGTCAAAGTCGGCTGCCGGCGTTTAGTCGCCGGCGAGCCCGACGCGGCGGCGGAAGTGGTTTTGGTCGTTTTGGCCACCAAATGGACCGCGGAGGCCACCGAAGTGGAGCTGAGGACAACCCGCAGCTCTTGGCGGAGCCCGTTGGGGTCGGGGTGGCCGGAGTTGACGGCGGCGAGCTCGGCTGCGGCCGCCGGGGTTCGGTCGTGCACGGGAACGGTGCTGGAGCTCGAAGTCGAGCAAAGCGAGGCGCTAGGAATGCTCTACGGGGTCTTGCGAACTCGTTGGACTCGCCGGGGTGACCAAATGGTCACCGGAGCTGCGTCGACGGCGAGCTCGGCGACGGCGGAGGTTCGGCCGTGGTGGGGAGGAGGCTACGGTGAGGGAACGAGGGGAAGGAGAGGGGGAAACGGTAGCGTAGCTCACCGCGGTTGCAGTGGGCGTCGAAGCGGGCTCGGGGACGCGCTGGAGACGGCGAATTCGACGGCGACGGTGGTCGGAGCCCGAAGAGGGGAACGGCGACGTGGCGGCGATGCAGGGCTTCCGGGGAGCTGTGGAGCGGTGGGGAGGAAGAGGGAGTCGAGGCGGAGCTCCTGAGCTAGTCGGGGGAGCGAGGGGTGGTCGGAGACAGCGGCTAAGGCGAACGGCGGCGACGGTGGTGTTCGGCCGGGCGAGGGAGAGAGCGAGGGGGAGGAGGGGAGAGCTGGGGGAGAGTGAGAGAGAGCAGGGGGGAGGCGTGGCGTCGTCCAGGGACACCGAGGCGAGGAGGGGAGGCAGGCAGGCAGGGAGAGAGGTGGCGTGGCGCGGTGGCCGTGCGCGCGCGCCGGCCACACTCCCCTCCCTCTGTCGGGACGAAGACGACAGAGGAGGGAGGTGGGCTGGGCCGGCTGCTGGCTGGGCCGGCCAGCTGGCTGGGCTGCACAGGGAGGAGCCCAGGTAAGCTTCTCCCTTTTAGTTTTTCTGTTTCTGTTTTTATTTAATATATCTGCAACTTTGTTGAATTAAATAAAATACCTAGGCAACTCCAAAAATCACCAAACTATTCCTGGCCCATAGTTGGATTATTTCCAACATGAAACATTTTAGTTTGGAGATATTTGAGCATTTAAATATTTTATATTATTTTAAATGCCCAAATTCAAATACTTATGATTTAAATCAAAAACCCTAGGATGGCCTAGGAAAATGTGCACCACTTTTGGCAGAGGTTCTGAACCAAGGCAAAAATGATGGGCATTTTAGAAGGGCATTTCAGGTTCATTGAAAATTATTTTAGTAACCCTAGTTGGTTTCAGAGGGGACTGGGGGTTCTATCATCCCCATTTCAAGTTTCTGATGAAAGAGTAAACATGATGCAACACTCTAATGCATGACTAGCTAGGTTGTGACAACACGTATCCGGTTTATGACTTAGAGTCATCCAGATCTGTGTCAAAGCTAGCATCGACGTAACCCTTTACGATGAGCTCTTTGTCACCTCCATAAACGAGAAACATTTCCTTAGTCCTTTTCAGGTACTTCAGGATATTCTTGACCGCTGTCCATTGTTCCATGCCGGGATTACTTTGGTACCTTCCTACCAAACTTACGGCAAGGTTTACATCAAGTCTGGTACACAGCATAGCATACATGATAGACCCTATGGCCGAGGCATAGGGGACGACACTCATCTTTTCTCTATCTTCTGCCGTGGTCGGGCATTGAGCCGTGCTCAATCTCGTACCTTGCAATACAGGCAAGAACCCCTTCTTTGACTGATCCATTTTGAACTTCTTCAATATCTTGTCAAGGTACGTGCTCTGTGAAAGACCAATGAGGCGTCTCGATCTATCTCTATAGATCTTGATGCCTAATATATAAGCAGCTTCTCCAAGGTCCTTCATTGAAAAACATTTGTTCAAGTAGGCCTTTATGCTTTCCAAGAATTCTATATCATTTCCCATCAACAGTATGTCATCCACATACAATATGATAAATGCTACAGAGCTCCCACTCACTTTCTTGTAAATGCAGGCTTCTCCATAAGTCTGCACAAACCCAAACGCTTTGATCATCTCATCAAAACGAATGTTCCAACTCCGAGATGCTTGCACCAGCCCATAAATCGAGCGTTGGAGCTTGCACACCTTGTCAGCATTCTTAGGATCGACAAAACCTTCCGGCTGCATCATATACAATTCTTCCTTAAGGAAACCATTAAGGAATGTCGTTTGACGTCCATTTGCCATATCTCATAATCATAGAATGCGGCAATTGCTAACATGATTCAGACGGACTTCAGCTTTGCTACAGGTGAGAAAGTCTCATCGTAGTCAACCCCTTGAACTTGTCGATAACCCTTAGCGACAAGCCAAGCTTTATAGATGGTCACATTACCATCCACGTCTGTCTTCTTCTTAAAGATCCATTTTTTTTCTATGGCTCGCCGATCAACGGGCAAGTCAGTCAAAGTCCATACTTCGTTTTCATACATGGATCCTATCTCGGATTTCATGGCTTCCAGCCATTTGTCGGAATCTGGGCCCGCCATCGCTTCTTCATAGTTCGAAGGTTCACCGTTGTCTAACAACATGATTTCCAAGACAGGGTTGCCGTACCACTCTGGTGCGGAACGTGTCCTTGTGGACCTACGAAGTTCAATAGCAACTTGATCTGAAGTTTCATGATCATGATCAACTTCCTCTCTAGTCGGTGCAGGCACCTCAGGAACATTTTCTTGAGCTGCGCCACTTACCGGTTCAAGAGGTAATACTTCATCAAGTTCTACCTTCCTCCCACTTATTTCTTTCGAGAGAAACTCTTTCTCTAGAAAGGACCCATTCTTGGCAACAAAGATCTTGCCTTTGGATCTGAGGTAGAAGGTATACCCAACAGTTTCTTTAGGGTATCCTATGAAGACGCATTTTTCCGACTTGGGTTCGAGCTTTTCAGGTTGAAGTTTCTTGACATAAGCATCGCATCCCCAAATTTTTAGAAACGACAGCTTAGGTTTCTTCCCAAACCATAATTCATACGGTGTCGTCTCAACGGATTTCGATGGAGCCCTATTTAAAGTGAATGCGGCAGTCTCTAAAGCATAGCCCCAAAATGATAGCGGTAAATCGGTAAGAGACATCATAGATCGCACCATATCTAATAGAGTGCGATTACGACGTTCGGACACACCATTACGCTGAGGTGTTCCAGGCGGCGTTAGTTATGAAACTATTCCACATTTTCTTAAGTGTGTGCCAAATTCGTGACTCAAGTATTCTCCCCCACGATCTGATCGCAAGAACTTGATTTTCCTGTCACATTGATTCTCAACCTCACTCTGAAATTCCTTGAACTTTTCAAAGGTCTCGGACTTGTGTTTCATTAAGTAGACATACCCATATCTACTCAAGTCATCAGTGAGGGTGAGAACATAATGATAGCCACCGCGAGCCTCAACACTCATTGGACCGCACACATCAGTATGTATGATTTCCAATAAGTTGGTTGCTCGCTCCATTGTTCCTAAGAACGGAGTCTTGGTCATTTTACCCATGAGGCATGGTTCGCACATGTCAAATGATTCGTAATCAAGAGACTCTAAAAGTCCATCTGCATGGAGCTTCTTCATGCGTTTGACACCTATGTGACCAAGGCGGCAGTGCCACAAGTATGTGGGACTATCATTATCAACCTTACATCTTTTGGTATTCACACTATGAATATGTGTAGCATTACACTCGAGATTCATTAGGAATAAACCATTCACCATCGGAGCATGACCATAAAACATATCTCTCATATAAATAGAACAACCATTATTCTCGGATTTAAATGAGTAGCCATCTCGTATTAAACGAGATCCTGATACAATGTTCATGCTCAAAGCTGGCACTAAATAACAATTATTGAGGTTTAAAACTAATCCCGTAGGTAAATGTAGAGGTAGTGTGCCGACGGCGATCACATCGACCTTGGAACCATTCCCGACGCGCATCGTCACCTCGTCCTTCGCCAGTCTCCGTTTATTCCGCAGCTCCTGCTTTGAGTTACAAATGTGAGCAACCGCACCGGTATCAAATACCCAGGAGCTACTACGAGTACTGGTAAGGTACACATCAATTACATGTATATCACATATACCTTTCGTGATGCTGGCCTTCTTGTCCGCTAAGTATTTGGGGCAGTTCCGCTTCCAGTGACCACTTCCCTTGCAATAAAAACACTCAGTCTCAGGCTTGGGTCCATTCTTTGGCTTCTTCCCGGCAGCTTGCTTACCGGGCGCGGAAACTCCCTTGCCGTACTTCTTGAAGTTCTTCTTACCCTTGCCTTTCTTGAACATAGTGGTTTTATTCGCCATCAACACTTGATGTTACTTTTTGACTTCTACCTCTGCTGATTTCAGCATTGCAAATACTTCAGGAATGGTCTTTTCCATCCCCTGCATATTGAAGTTCATCACAAAGCTCTTGTAGCTCGGTGGAAGCGACTGAAGGATTCTGTCAATGACCGCGTCATCCGGGAGATTAACTCCCAGCTGAGTCAAGCGGTTATGCAACCCAGACATTTTGAGTATGTGCTCACTGACAGAACTATTTTCCTCCATCTTACAGCTGAAGAACTTGTCGGAGACTTCATATCTCTCGACCCGGGCATGAGCTTGAAAAACCATTTTTAGCTCTTCGAACATCTCATATGCTCTGTATCTCTCAAAACGGTTTTGGAGCCCCGGTTCTAAGCTGTAAAGCATGCCGCACTGAGCGAGGGAGTAATCATCAGCACGTGTCTGCCAAGCATTCATAATGTCTTGGTTCTGTGGGATGGGTGCGTCACCTAGCGGTGCTTCTAGGACATAATCTTTCTTGGCAGCTATGAGGATGATCCTCAGGTTCTGGACCCAGTCCGTATAGTTGCTGCCATCGTCTTTCAGCTTGGTTTTCTCTAGGAACGCATTGAAGTTGAGGACAACGTTGGCCATTTGATCTACAAGACATATTGTAAAGATTTTAGACTAAGTTCATGGTAATTAAGTTCATCTAATCAAATTATTCAATGAACTCCCACTCAGATAGACATCCCTCCAGTCATCTAAGTATAACATGATCCGAGTTAACTAGGCCGTGTCCGATCATCACGTTAGACGGACTAGTCAACATCGGTGAACATCTTCATGTTGATCGTATCTTCTATACGACTCATACGTGACCTTTCGGTCTTCTGTGTTCCGAGGCCATGTCTGTACAAGCTAGGCTCGTCAAGTCAACCTAAGTGTATTGCGTGTGTAAATCTGGCTTACACCCGTTGTATTCGAACGTTAGAATCTATCACACCTGATCATCACGTGGTGCTTCGAAACAACGAACCTTCGCAACGGTGCACAGTTAGGGGGAACACTTTCTTGAAATTTTACGAGGGATCATCTTATTTAAGCTACCGTCGTTCTAAGCAAATAAGATGTAAAACATGATAAACATCACATGCAATCAAATAGTGACATGATATGGCCAATATCATTTGCTCCATCTTCGGGGCTCCATGATCATCATTGTCACCGGCATGACACCATGATCTCCATCATCATGATCTCCATCATCGTGTCTTCTTGAAGTTGTCACGTCAACTATTACTTCTACTACTATGGCTAACGCTTTATCAATAAAGTAAGGTAATTACATGACGTTTATGTTGACACGCAGGTCATAAATAAATAAAGACAACTCCTATGGCTCCTGCCGGTTGTCATACTCATCGACATGCAAGTCGTGATTCCTATTACAAGAACATGATCATCTCATACATCACATCCTTTGACCATATCACATCACAAAACACTTGCTGCAAAAACAAGTTAGACGTCCTTTAATTGTTGTTGCAAGTTTTTACGTGGCTGCTATAGGTTTCTAGCAAGTACGTTTCTTACCTACGCCAAAACCACAACGTGAATTGCCAATTTCTATTTACCCTTCATAAGGACCCTGTTCATCGAATCCGATCCGACTAAAGTGGGAGAGACAGACACCCGCCAGCCACCTTATGCAATTAGTGCATGTCAGTCGGTGGAACCGGTCTCACGTAAGCGTACGTGTAAGGTTGGTCCGGGCCGCTTCATCCCACGATGCCGCCGAATCAAGATAAGACTACTAACGGCAAGATAATTGACAATATCGACGCCCACAACTACTTTGCGTTCTACTCGTGCATAGTAACTACGCATAGACCTAGCTCATGATGCCACTGTTGGGGAACGTAGCAGAATTTTAAAATTTCTACTCATCACCAAGATCAATCTATGGAGTCATCTATCAACGAGGGAAAGAGGAGTGCATCTACCTACCCTTGTAGATCACGAGCGGAAGCGTTCAAGAGAACGGGGTTGATGGTGTCGTACTCGACGTGATTCAAATCACCGATGACCAAGTGCCGAATGGACAGCACCTCCGCGTTCAACACACGTACGGTTGGGAAGACGTCTCCTCCAACTTGATCCAGCAAGGGGGAAGGAGAGGTTGATGAAGATCCAGCAGCACAACGGCGTGGTGGTGGAAGCAACGGTGATCTTGGCAGGGCTTCGCCAAGCGCTGGGAGACAGAGGAGTGTCACAGGAGGGAGAGGGAGAGGCCAGGGGCTTGGGCGCGCAGCCCTCCCTCCCCCCACTATATATAGGGTGCCTAGGGGGGCGGCGGCCAAAGGGGGTGCCTTGCCCCTCAAGGCAAGGGTGGCGCCCCCCACCCCTAGGGTTTCCAACCCTAGGCGCAGGGGGAGGCCCAAGGGGGCGCACAACCCCCTAGGGGCTGGTTCCCCTCCCACTTCAGCCCATGGGGCCCTCCGGGATAGGTGGCCCCACCCGGTGGACCCCCGGGACCCTTCCGGTGGTCCCGGTACAATACCGGTGACCCCCGAAACCTTCCCGATGGCCGAAACTGGACTTCCTATATATGAATCTTTACCCCCAGACCATTCCGGAACTCCTCGTGACGTCCAGGATCTCATCCGGGACTCCGAACAACTTTCGGATTACCATGTGCTAATATCTCTACAATCCTAGCGTCACCGAACCTTAAGTGTGTAAACCCTACGGGTTCGGGAGACATGCAGACATGACCGAGAAGCCTCTCCGGTCAATAACCAACAGCGGGATCTGGATACCCATGTTGGCTCCCACATGCTCCACGATGATCTCATTGGATGAACCATGATGTCGAGGATTCAATCAATCCATATACAATTCCCTTTGTCAATCGGTACGTTACTTGCCCGAGACTCGATCGTCGGTATCCCAATACCTTGTTCAGTCTCGTTACCGGCAAGTCACTTTACTCGTACCGTAATGCATGATCCCGTGATCAGCCAATTGATCACATTGAGCTCATTATGATGATGCATTATCGAGTGGGCCCAGAGATACCTCTCTGTCATACGGAGTGACAAATCCCAGTCTCGATTCGTGCCAACCCAACAGACACTTTCGGAGATACCTGTAATGTACCTTTATAGTTACCCAGTTACGTTGTGACGTTTCGCACACCCAAGATACTCCTACGGTATCCGGGAGTTGCACAATCTCATGGTCTAAGGAAATGATACTTGACATTCAGAAAAGCTACAGCAAACGAACTACACGATCTTTGAGCTAAGCTTAGGATTGGGTCTTGTCCATCACATCATTCTCCTAATGATGTGATCCCGTTATCAATGACATCTAATGTCCATAGTCAGGAAACCATGACTATCCTTTGATCAACGAGCCAGTCAACTAGAGGCTCACTAGGGACGTGTTGTGGTCTATGTATTCACACATGTATTACGATTTTCGGATAACACAATTATAGCATGAACAATAGACAATCATCATGAACAAAGAAATATAATAATAACCATTTTCTTATTGCCTCTAGGGCATATTTCCAACAACATGCACCCACTTAATAACTTGTTTAGCTAGTACTTTCTGATTTGAGTGTTCTGTATTCGCAGTGTTAAAAGGAGAGGGGGATTGGTGGAATAGTTGATTGTATTGCTTGAGCCTCATGGGCATATATATAGGAGTACATGACCATCTTGGAGTACAAGGCAAGGTAGAATAATATCCTACGCTGTCATATCTTTCCTAATGATCAATATATATACTCAACATCCCCCCGTCATCACAACGGTAGCGATGCAGACGATGAGACTAGAGAAGAATCTGAAGGCAAGCCGATGGACCCCCCCCCTCCCCCCCCACGCACACATAGTCGTAACGGTCGATGCATCGCAGAAGTTGTGGCTGAAGTGAAACCGACGAGGTTGCTCAAGCAACGTGGTAGCCCTTTGTGTCGTTTGTCGATGTAGCCGAGAGCGTAGGGTGGTGTAGCCGTAGTTGAGGTAGTCATGCGAAGAACGCCGTGGTCGGTGTCGAGTCGGGGGTCGCTGATGTCGAGGTAGTCGTCGCGGAGCTGCGGAAGAAAAGCAGCGGCGGCTAGAGAAGGAGCGTGGCGGCGGTGCTCAAAGTAGGCGATAATGAACCCGACAGCATGACAAAGATCGGCGCGGACAGTGACGTTCCTGCGCCAAGGGAGGCGACGCGGCGCATATCACGTGGAAGTCAATGTGCGTGGACGGCGGTGGACTGCGGGCCGCAGCGTTCTAGCCCGAAGAGGCGACGCAACGATGGCGGGCAAGTCGTGGTGACGGCGGGGAAGACCTTGGGGCGGTTACAGGGATCGCATGCCACGCTCGCTACGGCCCGACGGGGCGACGCAGCGGCAGCACGAGGGTCGATGCAGCCTTGGGGATGGCCTGGAGTGGACGGCCTTGGTGCGGCGGTTGACCGCGGGCGGCGACACTACGGCCCGAAAAGGCGACGCAAGAGCAACACGCGAGGTGGTGCAACCACAAAAACGACCTCAAGACAGCGGCGGGGATCACGTGCCGCAGCACTACAGTCCGAAGGGGTGATACAGTGACGGCGTGGATCTATGTAGCCACGAAGAGCACGGAACAGCGACGTTGTGGCCCGATGAGGCAACGCAACGATGGCCCGTTGCTCGATCGAAGGGGCGTGTTGTAATCAATGACAACCTTCGTAGATTCATACGGCCGAACGGAAACACGTACGCACCGTGCATGGACATACAAGAATGTAAGCACGCCGGCACCGGATGCACTCACGGGCATTACGTGGCCCGGTGAACCTGCGTGAGCAGCCGGCCGAACCAGCACAGTGCATGGCCAAGCAAACAACGCCTGCGTGGGACGCCATGAGTATCCTCGTGCCACGCAACGTAGTACTGGCCAACACAGGACGACGCGAGCAGCCGTGTAGCTAGTCGGTGCAGAGTACGCAAGCGGCCATGACGAAGAAGTCAATGAAGTTGACGCCAGTGATGAAATACATGCAAATTGTTGATGATGGACGACAGCGGGCGACGCAAGCTGATCTATAGATCAGAGAAACAAAAAAGAAGCGTCTATCAAGATGACCGACGTAAGAGAAAAATCCGGATCAAGGTGTTGGGACTGGAAAGCAACAATGGGCTGCACAAATTTACCGACACGGCAAATATGCACACTACATAGCCTCCTCCACTTGTGATGAATTTTGAGAACAATTTCAGCCAACAAGTAAGCAGCGGAATAATACAAACAACATGCACATGTGACACAGGATTTAATGTGGAAAAACCTCCTCAACTTGAGAAGTAAAAAACTACAGCTGTGGACCGACCGGTCCACGCAACTTTACTATGAGAATGATGAGTACAAAGTCTACTCTAGAACCTCTAGAGAGATTTACAACACACTCTCCATGTTGCCAACCGGCAACAGCAACAACAGCCACAAGAGGCAAGATTTTCAGCAAAGTAGAGTTTACACAGCTTCTGTACCCTTCAGTGTTTTGCGAACTGCTGTTAAACCGCTGAACCAAACAACACCAAATTTGGCAGACAAGTAGACACATGAGTTCTTGACATCCCCTCCAAATTTCAGCTCAATCGGACATCATTTTCCTACCCAAACTGTTCGTCTCCCAAAACTATTCTGTTTTGAAACTGCAGCAGTCAGAGATGGCAAAACCACTCTCAAATCTGATACTCCACTGACCCAATCCTCAAACCAGCTAAGCAGATCGAAGTACTCAAAGTAAGGAACGAGCTCACCAAGTTTAGGGTCGATTCAAACACGTTTGAGCCTCCAATCACCAGCTTGAACACTGTCTAGTCAGATGCAGCAAATCTGGACAGAGCCTCTGCTTCTACTTCTTCCTCTCTCTCAGATTGTGTTTTCTCTTGTGTGCTCTCACTCTCACTCTCACATGAATGGCAGCCACCACCACCAGGGGTGGAGTGTCTAGGTTTTCTCCTTGCTTCACTTCACTTGGAAGCACTCTCGACCGTTGGATGCAGCGAGGATCAACGGTTCACATGTGTTGGACTTATGGGCTGATGTTGGGCTGCCAACACACCTCCATGTGGAGGGACTTAGCCCAATAAATTCCCCCTCCCGACATCATGGAGGGTCTCACTGCCTTCCGGCAGCCATGCCAGCGAGCCGGTGGCATACTTCAAGTTTCTTCCTTATCACCACTTTAGTCAACATATCAGCCCCCTTGTTATCGGTGTGAACCTTCTCAAGTTGCATTTTCTTGAAATACAACACATCTCGAATCCAATGATAACGGACCTCTATATGCTTAGACCTTGAATGAAAGCTTGCATTCTTACTTAAGTGGATAGCACTTTGGTTGTCACAAAATAAGACATATTTGTCTTGCTTAAAACCAAGCTCACAAGTCAACCGTTTCAGCCACAATAGCTCCTTGCTCGCCTCTCTTACTGCAATAAATTCATCTTCAGTTGTATTCAGTGTCATACACTTTTGCAGCCTGCTTTGCCATGACACCGCTCCCCCTGCATAGGTAACCAAGTAACCTGAAGTAGACTTCCTTCTGTCAACATCTTCAGCTATGTCAGAATCTGAAAAGGCAACCGGCTTGGCTTCATCATCACCAAAGCAAAATTTCAGATTTGTACTTCCCCAAAGATATCTCAAAATCCACTTCACGGCTACCCAATGAGGTCTTTCTGGATTGAACATAAATCTGCTCACAGTACTAACCGCATGAGCAATGTCAGGCCTTGTACATACCATAGTATACATCAAACTCCCAACCGCTGAAGCATAAGGAACATGATGCATTTCTTTTTTCTTCTCATCAGTGATAGGACATTGCTTTCTGCTCAACTTGAAATGGGCTGCTAGTGGACAACTCACAACTTTAGCATTTTCCATCCTGAACTTCTGAAGTACCTTTTCAATATACTTCTCTTGAGACAAGTACAATCAGGATATCATCAACATAGAGCAATAATATGATGAAATCATCACCTGAGAACCTCTGAATAAACACACAATAGTCTGAGCTACACTTCTTGTAGCCTTACTCCCCCATGACAGTTTCAAACTTCATGTACCATTGTCTTGGTGCTTGTTTCAGGCCATAGAGATTTTTCTTCAGCTTGCACACATAGTCTTCTTTTCCTTTCACAAGAAACCCCTCAGGTTGCTACATGTATATTTTTCTTCCTTCAACTCACCATGAAGGAATGCAGTCTTCACATCTATTTGCTCAACCTCCAAGTTGAAACTTGCTGCCATGCCAAGGATTACTCTTATTGATGTCATCTTCACAACCGGAGAAAATATGTCATCATAATCAATGCCTTTTCTCTGGCCGAATCCTTTTACAACTAGCCTGGCCTTGTACCTTGGATGTGATGTGTGCTCTTCTTACTTGATTCTGTAGACCCACTTGTTCTTTAAAATTTTCTTGCCCTTGGGCAACTTCACCAACTCATAAGTATGATTCTTATGCAAGGAATCCATCTCTTCTTGCATAGCATTTTTCTACTCCTTCTTGTGCTCATCTTCCATTGCATCTGTAAAGCATTCAGGTTCTGAACCGTCAGATAATAACACCACGTATTGACCTGAGGGATACCTAATGGAAGGAATTCGACCCCTGTTGGATCTTCTGAGTGGAGCAGTTGGTGGACTTTCTGGTGCTGGTGCTTCCTGTTGATCCGGATCATCAACTTCGGCATCATACTCTTGTTGTTGTTGCTGGGGAGCATCTTCTTCAACTACACCACCATGTACATCATCTTGTACATCTTCTGCATTTGCTTCAACTTGCACGGGAGCTGGAGCTGCAGGAACTGGGTCAGAATCAATCATGTCTTGCTGCTGCTGAGGAGGAACCTGCCCCTTTGTCTTCACAATATCCTCAATTTTTTGGTCTTCAACAAACACAACATCACGACTTCTCACAACTTTCCTTGCTATAGGGTCAAACAGCTTGTAGCCAAACTCATCACCACCATAGTCAAGAAAGATACACTGTCGTGTCTTCGAATCAACCTTTGACCTTTCATCTTCAGGAATATGAACAAAGCATTGCATCCAAAAATCTTCAGGTGGTCATATGAGACGTCCTTGTCACACCAGACCCTGTTAGAAACATCTCCCTACAAAGGATAACTTGGTGAGAGATTAATAAGATAAACTGCAGTCATCAAAGCCTCACCTCAAAAGTGTTTGCGTAGCTTTGCACTTGACAACAAGCATCTAACTCTCTCCACAATTGTCTTGTTCATCCTCTCAGCAAGACCATTCAGCTGTGGTGTCTTCGAGGGAGTAAATTGATGCCTAATACCTTGTTGCTTGTAATATGCATCAAATGGCCCAATATACTCTCCTCCATTATCAGTGCAAATGCACTTGATCTTCTTCTCAGTTTCTCTCTCAACCGAGGCTTGGAATTGCTTGAATACACCTAGTACTTGATCTTTGGTCCTCAAAGTGAAGGCCCAAACTTTCCTGGAAAAGTCATCAATAAAAGTCACAAAGTACTTAGCACCACCAAGAGATCTTACCGACATTTTGCAAACATCAGAATGTATCAAGTCCAGCTTCTCGGGCTTCTTGTGAGGAGGTAGAGTCTTGAAGGCAACTCGGTGTTGCTTCCCTGCTAGACAATCTGAACATTTCTTGATGTAAACTCCTTTCACACCCTTCAATGATTTTTTTCTTCACTAGCACTTTCATCCCCTTCTCACTCATGTGCCCAAGTCTCTTGTGCCATAGAGCATAATGATCATCCTTCTCTAGTGCATTGACAGAAACACTAAAGAGCTTAGCATGAACATGATACAACACTGAGACCATTTTACCTCTTGCAACAATCATGTTATCTTTGGTGAGCTTCTACTGCCCTTTTCCCAAACTGCTCAAGTAATCATCTCCATCAAGCAAACCAACTGAAATAATATTGAGACGAAGTGCCTCGACATGCCTCACAGATTTGAGGACTAACCTTGTACCATTCGCGATCTCCAAATGCACATCTCCTTTTCCAATGATGGCTGCTCTATCATTGTTCCCCATCTTCACAACACCAAAATCACCTGATATATAGTTAGTGAAGAGCTCTCTGCGAGATGTAGCATGAATGGTAGCACCGCTGTCCGGTATCCAAATCATCTCATCACCATCCACAAGGTTGACGGTTTCATCAGAAACAACAGTGATCTTCTCCTCAATAGTGGAACCAAATCTGCCCTCATTTTCTTCATGCATAACAAGCATGATGTCCTCTTCTACTGGAGTAACTCGGTTGCCCTCTATGTCACTATCACTGTCAATTTGCTTCTGATCTTGCTTCTTATTTTTCTTTTTGTCTTTCTTCCACTTTTCACATTGCCACTTAATGTGGCCCTTCTGATGGCATTGATGGCACTCATAATCAACATATTTACTTTTTGATTTGCTCCTACCTCTTTCTGCCCTTTTACCTGGACCACTGCTCTTACTTCTCCCCCTGGACTGAGTGACCAGCACCTCTGAATGTGAGGAAGAACTAGCTTCAGCCACCTTTCTGGACTCTTCATTTAGTACCCTGGTTTTCACAAGATTCCAAGTGACAACTCCGTTAGGTGCTGAATTGCAAACCGTGACCTTAAAGGTCTCCCAGCTGTCCAGTAATGAGCCTAGCAGCAGCAAAGCTCTCACTTCATCTTCAAATGTTATTCCCATTGAAGAAAGCTGATTTATAATGCCTTGGAATGTATTCACATGATTTGTAATTAGAGTGCCCTCTTTGTACCTCAAGCACATCAATTATTTGATCAAGAACATCTTGTTTGTACCTTCTTTTCGGGCAAACAATTCTTCCAATTTCTGCCATAAGGTGCGTGCATGTGTCTCATCAATGATATGGTTCAAACATTGTCATCGACCCATTGCCGAATGAACCCACAAGCTTGGCGATGAAGTACCTTCCACTAACCTTCCTCAATGCCCTTCGGCATCTCAGTGGAGAACACCGGCTTCCAGTATTCTTTCACATACAACAAGTCCTCCATCTTGCCCTTCCATGCTTGATAATTTATACCATTCAAAGATATCATCCTGCTGATATTCACTTCCATCTTTCACCACAAGAAACTCAGCAATTTGCACAAGCAAACCAAGGCTCTAATACCACTTTGTTGGGGCTGGAAAGCAACAATGCGCTGCACAAATTCACCGACACGGCAAATATGCACACTACACAACCCCCTCCACTTGTGATGAACTTTGAGGACAGCTTCAACAAACAAGTAAGCAGCGGAATAATACAAACAACATGCACATGTGACACAGGATTTAACGTGGAAAAACCTCCTCAACTTGAGAAGTAAAAAATTACAGCTGTGGACCGACCGGTCCACGCAACTTTACTATGAGAATGATGAGTACAAAGTCTACTCTAGAACCTCTAGAGAGAATTACAACACACTCTCCATGTTGCCAACCGGCAACAGCAACAACAGCCACAAGAGGCAAGATTTCAGCAAAGCAGAGTTTACACAGCTTTTGTACCCTTCAGTGTTTTGCGAACTGCTCTTAAACCGCTGAACCAAATAGCACCAAATTTGGCAGACAAGTAGACACATGAGTTCTTGACATCCTCTCCAAATTTCAGCTCAATCGGACATCATTTGCCTACCTAAATTGTTCGTCTCCCAAAACTACTCTGTTCTGAAACTGCAGCAGTCAGAGCTGGCAAAACCACTCTCAAATCTGATACTCCACTGACCCAATACTCAAACCAGCTAACCAGATCGAAGTACTCAAAGTAAGGAACGAGCTCACCAAGTTTGGGGTCGATCCAAGCACGTTTGAGCCTCCAATCACCAACTTGAACACTGTCTAGTCAGATGCAGCAAATCTGGACAGAGCCTCTGCTTCTTCTTCTTCTCTCAGGTTGTGTTTTCTCTTGTGTGCTCTCACTCTCACTCTCACATGAATGGCAGCCACCACCAGCAGGGGTGGAGTGGCTAGGATTTTCTCCTTGCTTCACTTTACTTGGAAGCACTCTCAACCGTTGGATGCAGCAAGGATCAACGGCTGACATTTGTTGGACTTATGGGCTGATGTTGGGCTGCCAACACACCTCCATGTGGAGGGACTTAGCACAACACAAGGATCGGAAAAAAATACTCTCTAGGACAGCTGATCAGCACGACCGGCGGACGAATTCTAGGTACGGGTGACGCGGCCCCCGGCGACGGTCATGGCGGCCGACCGCCCCGAGGCGGTGCGCGGCGGCTAGGGTTAGATTGGTTAGGCTAATACCATGTTAAAAAGAGAGGGAGGATTGGTGGAATAGTTGATTGTATTGCTTGAGCATCATGGGCATATATATATATGTATATAAGTACATGACCATCTTAAAGTACAAGACAAGGTAGAATAATATCCTACGCTATCCTATCTTTTCTAATAATCAATATACTCAACACGCAGATTTTCGTTTACCGACTTGAGGTAGCTAGCCTAAGGATCGATGGAGAAGATTTTCACCTATGCTTAAAATTTTACTTCCTCTGTCCCATAATATAAGATGTTTGTGTCAAAAAACATCTAACATTATGGTAGTGTCAAGAAACATCTTACATTGTGATTGTGGGATGGAGGGAGTAGATACTCTATGCCTTGTTGGTTCGATAAGGATTCCGTATATACGAAGTTTACATACCCGAAGCTTTTTGGGGCCAGAAACTCAGAATTGTTGTTTGCTTGCTTGCACGCAAGGTCTAGCTAGATCCATACATTAATAACTTCTCTGTAGAACTGTCTTTGAAAGGGGCCGAGAAGCTTTCAAAGTAGCGGATTTAATGACAGTACTCCCTAAGCTGGCAAATTAGTGCAAGTGGTGTTCTGTTTTGCTGCTTTACGGTTAGATGGATATCAAAAGAAATTCAATGCCGGTTGCTGGATGCAAATACTAGCGACTTCTGGGTCCGACCGCACCGCAATCGCCGGAGGTTTGGCACACCAAAATGCTGCACTTATTCTTGTATGTCAAAGAAAAGGCATGCATAATGAGACTGCTACTAGGTAGTACCTACTTAATTATAATTGGCAATATGGATGTAGAAGAACAAGTCCACGATCAATAGACTAGCGTTGGCAACAGAATTCCATCGCCCATCCAGTATCAAAATGCTGCGGCAGCAGCTGCACGTCTCTGACCACAACTTACCATTATAAAAAATCAACGACAATATATGAGTTAGCTCGCTGCAGAATTTGTTTGTTGACTGTCGATCGATGAACATATTGTTTGTTTCGTTTGTTTGTACGTGCTTGTTGTTTCTGAGGAGCCGCAAATCGGGTCATCCAGCAAAATAATCGCCGGTTTGCGGGACGGAGGGGGGTTTTCCGGTCCAAATAGATCCCTTAAATTTGGCGTCCTGAATTTTTTGTGGGATACCAAGTCCACGGGCTCATTTCTTACATATCTACGAAATTTCGTTCTTTTCTGCAGGCTCCCCTTTCCTTTGGCACAAACGTATTTCCGCCCGCTTCTGTTCGTGCCTTCACTCCCCACCGCCGCCGGGGGGGGGGGGGGGGTGCCCATTTTGTGTCCATGGCTCGCGGCCGGCGCCGGCGCCATGGATCCACCTCGGAGCTTGGTGCGCAGCCTTGTACCAGGCGGATCCAGTTGGTTCGGCGCCGGTTAGCCTCGGAATCTATATATGGGGCTCGCTCGCGCGTGTTGGAGGAAGGGGGTGGCGCTGCTTTGCTTCAGGCGGCGGGGGCAAGAAAGAAGCGAAGCCGCGTGGTTTTGCTTCGACCGGCGGATGAGAAGAAAGGGGTGGCGTGGTTTTTCTTCAGCTGGCGATGCGACTTTGCTGCGGTCGGCATCAGGCGAGGTATGTCCAACACCCGCTGGTTTGTGCTCGATTTGGCCCGGGGTAGGTTCGGGTGAAATTCATGGGCGTTTCGTGTGCATTTTGTAGATGGATTAGAGTTCGTCCTCGTCGTCTTCGTCCCATGATTCAAACATAGAAGTGATGATCCTCGACGACGATATCAACAACCTAGTGTTGTTGCACATCGTGGCGGAATTTGAGGCGGGGCCGAAGAAAAAGCGGCACGGATCCACAGTCGGTCGGCTATGCATTCCCCGTAACCGAGCTCTCGGCGACAAGATGCTCATGAAGGACTACTTTTCCGAGGTACCGACTTATCCGGCTCACCTCTTTGATAGGCTATATCGAATGCATAGGTCACTTTTCGTCCGCATCGTTGAAGCTTGTGAGCAAAGTTGCCATTTTTTCTCTCGACGTGGGAATGCCGCCGGTGATTGTCTTTAGTGCATATCAAAAAATATCGACGGTGATGAGAGTGATTGCATATGATGTTCCCGTCGACTACACAAATGAATATCTTCACACTGGAGAAGATACCACCATCAAATGCGTATGTTTCTTTGCCAAGACGATGATCTGACTTTTTGGCCCGGAGTACCTTCGTGCTCCAAACGAAAAAGACAGAAAGAGGCCCATGGCAATGAACGAAGAAAGGGGATGGTCGGGCATGCTAGGTAGTATTGGTTGCATGCATTGGAGGTGGAAGAACTGCCCGGTGGCTTGGGTAGGGCAATACACCGGCCACAAATGAAAACCCACCATTATGCTTGAAGCTGTGGCTTTACATGATTTATGGATTTGACATTGTTTCTTTGGTTTGCCGGGTTCTCTCAATTATATCAATGTCCTGCAGCAGTCTCATCTATTTGCTCAGCTAGCTAGTAGCAAAGCTCCTGCTTGCAACTATATCATTAATGGCCATGAGTATAACATGGGGTACTATTTGGCATTGTTTCTTTATGTGTTTAATTTATATTATGATTCCATTCGGTTTTCTTTGTTGAAATGTATAATTTACGAAGCTATGGAAAATTTGCAGTACCGCGAGCCCTCCGGCGCGGAACAGATCATGTAAACGCGTCCAGCAAAACATTTATGGGACCAGTTTACGGGATCTGTTCCGTCGAAGGGTTTGCGGCACCATAAAAAAGTTTTGCAGGCGCCCTTAAACAAGTTTTTCGGGAGGGACGGTTGCGGGATAAGCTAGAGATGCTCTTAGGCCAACTCTAGCCAATCCGCTAAAAATTGAGGAGCAAAACGACGAAGTAAATTTTAGTGAAGTATTTTTACTCCAACTAAGTTTTGGTCGGACCTAACCGAACTCCTAAATTTATCGAGTAAAAGGCAAATCTTCATAAGTTCGACACAAATTCAATTTAAACAAACTTCTAGACCGAAATTCGAGGCATAATGTACATAAGCATCTGCTGAACATAGTCTAGTTTAAACCCAAACATGAATTTGAACCTAAACTAAACATGAATTTAGACCTAATCATCATCGTCACCCTTATAGAGGGCGAGCCAATCCGCTGCGACATCCCACCGCCCATGGGGGCCGGTCATGTGTCGTCGTCACTATAGTCGGGGAAGATGTGTTACCATTCTTCAATGTCAAAGTCTTTCTCTTTGTTGCCGCCGCCGTACTCCTTATCGTCGTAGAGCACGTTGACCTCCCCGTCAACCGTGCGCTCTGTGAAGATCGCTCGCTTCACCTCCACCAGCTCGGGGTACTGGCAGCGTACGCCCGCCATGTACTCCTCGTCGGCGGCCTCCGCCGCGATGTGCTCCCTCGCCTCCCGGTCCTCCCTAGCCATCGCCGCACGTCCACCTCCGACGGGGGCGGGGACGAGGGAGGCAAGGGAGAGGGGTGGCGGGGTCCTTGCCCTTGCCTTTCCCGGAGAAGAAACACATCCTTGCGGGGAGACGGCGGGGGAGAGGGGTGGCTAGGGTTGCCGCTAACGGGAGAGTAGAGGGTGGCGAGATGGGGACAGGGGGCTTTCTGGAGTTGATGAGGACGCCCTCCCTCCCCCCCCCCACTTCCCCGCACGCTTGGATTAAAAAAGGCCCATCGCCATCGCTGACACGTGGACTCGAGGTGGGCGGTCATCATAAATTAAGCTGACCGTGATAGTTGGACGGCCGCCAGGTGGGGATGCGGCGGACGTCGAGAAGGCGCGTCAGGCATCCGCTTCGCGTCCGCGCCGACATTTTTGCCGCAAATTGGGCTGCAAATGGATCGGCGCCGACACGTTTTGCGAATGGTTCGGCGCAACGCATCGGCGCGTTAGGCCTTCGCTTTTGTCCGCGTCGACCAAACGGATGGCAGCGGACGAAATGGGTACCCGCGTTGGAGTTGCTCCTATATCTGTCTGAGTGCTGACCGTATAATACAAAAGAAAAGACTGTATAACGCAATACATCTTCTTGTTTTTCAGGAAAGGAGAACTCCTCCCCCGCCACGAGCGAACGGGAATGGATAAAAGGCTTGTGGGATTGACGTGGTAGGGTAATTTTTGGCCTAATTCTTCTGATGATGATCAATTCAACCTACTACTTGACAGTATTTCTGCTTAGTCAAAGTGAGTATATGACTTTTTAGACCCAGTTCACACAACATGCACCCACTTAATAATTAGTTTAGCTAGAACGTTCTGATTTGAGTGTTCTGTATTTGCAGATTTTCGTTTACTGACTCGAGGTAGCCTAAGCATAGACGAAGAAGATTTCCACCGATGCTTAAATTTTACTCTCTTTGTTTCATAATGTAAGATATTTTTTAACTTTAATTTAATGTTAGAAACTCTTTTACATTATGAGACGGATGGAGTAGATGCTAAGGCCAACTCCAGCGCGCGACCCTATCCTGTCCGGGTGCGTTTGTTTGGAACGAACAGCGCGGCCCAACACGCGGCTCCAAACGGACAAATATCCGGATTCTGTTCGTTGTCGACCCATTCCTGGCCTAAACTTGCATCGAGTTTGGGGTGAAACGGACATTGCGCGGACGGGCTCGACGCATGCCCTTGTCCCTCCATGGCCCGCCTGTCAGGGACACTAGCAGTTCATTCGCTTCCAACGCCTCCACCCGCTCTCCCACGCCCCACCCGGCCGCCGGTGCCGCCACTATTATCCGACCGCCTCCTCACTGCTCACCCCCCGGCCGTCCATACCAAACCAAAGCCCCGACATGGCCGCCACCACGCCCGCGCTTTCGTAGGAGTTTTGGCCGTCGCTCGAAAGAGATTTGGCCGTCGCCGTCGTAGCCGGTGCCAGAGGGGATACGACCGCTGGCGATCTCTATGGGCCACGACAACTTTCGTCGGGTGCTCCAGAGCGGCCAGTAGCCGGCCGCCAACCACCCCTGCTGCATCGAGGTGATTGGGTTATAAAACTATTTTATTAGAGACAATTTTGATTGGGTTGTAAAATTATTTTTATTTTCAGTCAATTAATATTTAAACGTGCAAACTTGTTTTGAATATTGAAATATGAATATATAGTCATTTTTTGACCGTGAAGGACCGGATGGGGCCAAAGGATGCCAGGATAGGTCCGGACACGACTCTATTGTCTTATCCAAACGAATGAAAACAGGTCAAAACGGACGTTCGTTTAAGGTCATACTCTGGAGTTGGCCTAATATGCCTTATTGGTTGGATAAGGTTTCCATATATACGAAGTTTACATACCCGAAGCTTTTTGCGGCCAGAAACTCAGAATTGCTCTTTTGCTTGCTTGCACGCAAGGTCTAGCTAGATCCATATATTAATAACATCTCTGGAGAACTATCTTTGAAAGGTGCCGAGAAGCTTTCAAAGTAGCGGATTTAGTGACACTACTCCCTAAACTGGCAAATTAGTGCAAGTGGTGTTCTGTTCTGCTGCTTTACGGTTAGAGCATCTTCAGCCGCATCCTTAATAAGGCCTCCCAGGCGATTTTTCAGTCGTTGGTGCTGAAAAATCGATCCAGTCGCATCTCCAAAAACCATTTTTTCGTTGGCTTGGAACGAAATTGACGCCGGCGGACTCAGGCCGAACCCGGCGTGCTAGAAGGGCGTTTGGGGATGCCGGCCGAATAGTTTTTGGCGCGAAAATCGGAGGGCCCTCCTTGGCAGCAACTCGGCTCTTCTCGCCGCTTCGTCGTTCTCATCGTCTCGATTCCTGCGGCGAAATCAATGCCAAAGCTGCCGCGCGCTGCCGCGCCGGTCAGCCTCCTCCATTGATGCCTGACGGGCGGCGCAGCGAAGACGGGACGACGCGCGTCCCTTGCCCTCCACGCGTACACACGGCGGCCACGCGTATGGGCGGCGCCCCAGCCTATATAAGCCGGCCCCCAGCGCGTCAGTGACGCACAGGCTCTCCACCGCCGACGCCCTCGTTCCTCGACACCCCTCGTTCCTCCCTCTCTTCTCGCCGTCAACTATGGTCGAGCGCTTTCCAGGCGATCGAAACTCGGCTCCTCTACGAGGCCGAGTACCCGGTCCCGCCGAACATGCGGGTGCCCGGGGCGTGAAGGATCAGCGCCGGCGGGGTCCCGGTGCCACCGCCGTCCACCAGGGCGACGCGGCGTGCGGAGATCGCGCGTATCCACGCCTCTCTGCCGCAGGCGGCGAGGGAAAGTCCGCGGTACATCCTCGACAGCCCGCTCTGGGAGCAGTACTTCCAGCGCCGCCACACCGAGCAGCTCGAGGCCACCAACGACGCCGTGCCCTCCGGAAGGCTCAACTCCGAAGGCCGCCGCCGATGGTGGGGCGTGCTCGGCCGCATGCTGAAGGCCGTCCTCGAGTACATCGAGGGCGGCAGCACGCCCAGGCTGGAGTACCACTCTCCCCTGTCCTTCTCCCACCGGCGTGGGAGCTCGTGGACGCCGAGGCGCATGGATCCGGGGCGTCCTCCTCCTCGTCCGGCCGCTCGTCCGGCTCTCCATGCCTCCGCCCCGTCAAACCGGAGCATCGGGACACGCTGATCAGCCAGCGCACCCGCAGCTTCGGCGTCCGCATCGCTGACTCCTCCCTACCTCTGTCCGCCTCATCCTCGTCAGGCCGAAGGAGGAGCCCGGCCTCCCTGCGGAGTACGAGGCCATTGTCCGGCGCAGCTTCTCCGACGAGGCTGCCCTAAAGTGGGCGCGGGACGACTACCTCCGCGACGAGATGGTTCGGCAGCGCCGAGCCCTGGAGGAGATAGCCGCCCGCAAGCGTGGGCGCGAGGACAAGAACGGCGTGGTGATCCTCGACAGCGACGAGGACGAGGACGCCCTCGGACCGTCCAACCCGCCACGCCAACCTGGGAAGGGGTGCAGCAGGGACGGCGGCCGCGGAGGAGGCGACGACGATGGCGGCGGCGGCGGCGACTACACGAAGTTCTACAGGCTCCTCGGCATGTAGAGCTTCAAGGGCGGCGGGCGGCGAGGAACGGCGAGCGCGACGGCGGGCCTAGTAGCGTTTTTTTTTTCTTCTGTTGTAAAATATTTTAAATATGTATGAACTTGCCGAAGTTTATGCTTATTTGCGCCTTGTTTGGGCCGAATTTTAGTTTTCAAAAAAATCGTGGGCGCCACGACTCGGAAGCATCACGTCTTCAGCACGCGGTTTGCGCCAGTGCGTCTTCAGGGGTGATTTTTAGTGCCTTTTGAAGGGCCAACAGCTGGAGATGCTCTTAGATAGATATACTCTTCTAGTCAAAAGAAATTCAATGCCGGTAGCTAAATGCAAATAGCGACTTTTGGATCCGACCGCACCGCAATCGCCGGAGGTTTGGCAGACCAAAATGCTGCACTTCTTCATGTATGCTGTTGAAGTATCAAAATGCTGCGGCAGCAGCTGAACTTCTCTGGCCACAACTTGCCATTAAGAAAAATCTACGACAATATCTGGGTTAGCTCGGTGAATAATTTGTTTGTTGACTGTCGATCCACGAATATTATTTGTTTTGTTCGTTGTACGTGCTTGTTGTTTGTTTCTGAGGAGCATTAACATAAGATGGCTAGCTAGGTAATCATATTTTCCGTGGAAGATCAGGCTAAACAAATGACAACACCAGTATATAAGGATGTATTTGATAGGTCGCATGCCGTCCATACAGACTTGAGGATGCAAATTCAACTTGTTTGGCAGCCTGAGCTGCATCGAGTTCGTGGCCCGCATGAATCTTAAAACAGCACCAGGCCTAGCTGAGGAGGAACGGCTGCATTAGCCATTTTCCGCTGAATTGGTTGTCTACTCTTCGTCTCTTTTGTTATCTGTTTTTTTTTAAAACGGAGGCAAAAGATTTGCCTCATTTATTAAATAAGGAGAAAAGAGTTTTAGAGTGTTACAAAAACCCACTGAGCACGGCCTGACAATTACTCGCTTAATACAATTTTTCCTAGTTTCTTAGCACCGGCGGTAACCCATAGCTTAGCCTCGTCAGTAACAATTTTGAGGATGATTGGCAGCGGCGCGCTCTTGTGTCGGAAGACCCTAGCATTCCTCTCATTCCATACTGCCCAAGTCACGAGCATGGTGAGGGAGGTCATCGCTCGACTATTGGGGTTGGCCAGTCAGTTCTCTTATCCCACCATTCGAAGAGGGATTCGTGGAGGTGCCAAGTGGTGGTGTCCATATGTGCAAGCCCATATTTCTCGATGACCATGTTCCAAAGCTGGGTAGTGAAGCGGCATTTGACAAAGAGGTGGGTGGTCGTCTCTTGCTCTCGCTTGCATAGACGGCAAAGGCCACAGTTAGCCCAACCACGACGCCCAAGTCGGTCGGGGATCCAAATCAATCCTTGCAAGGCGAGCCATGCAAAGAACTTGACCTTGGCGGGGGGGGGGGGGCAAACTTTCCACAACATGAAGTCCATAGGAGAGAGAGTCAAACCAAGGAATTGTGCCTTGTAAGCAGTGACCGCAGAGTAATTAAAACCCATCCATGGAGTGCTTCCAAATAATGTCATCCTCGGCAAGATCATCAAGGTGGAAGTCATTAACAAGCATCCAAAGGGTGAAGAATTCGCAAACATGATTGTCGATGATGACGGTGTCCCGATTGATCTTAAGCATCCAAGCATTCTCATTAAGAGCCTCTCTCACCTTCCAAGATTTCCTCCTTGAGGCCTAAAAATGAGAGTGGCAATATCCTTGGGCATGCGGCCGAGCAGATAAGCGTAGTCCCAAAAAGGTGTTTTTGCACCATTGCCCATGATTATCATGGTGGAGGCGTAGAAAAATTGACGGTCCTCCTCAGTACATGTGTTACTCATTCCCACCCACAGTTTGTTTGGCTCCTTCCATTGATACCATATGTCGTAGGCCGGCAGACAACATCCTAGTTAACTTTGCATTGTGCACCGATTGTTTTATCAGTACCGGACCAAAGGAAGGCTCTCTCGATCTTGCTTAGGTTGAGTGTCAAACAAACTAATTAACTCATACAATAGGCCGGATGTCTCAACTCCTTAGATCGTGTTATTTATAGACCAACTCTCATTCCAGCAACATTGGGTGAGTGAATAACTTTAAGTCAAAAGTGATTTTAATGTAAAACATTATATAGCTAAGTAACCTTATTGCGGATGATAGCTAAGTAACCTAGTGATCAGTTGAGATAGATATTTTGGTAACCTAGTCGATGCAGGGTCTAGTCCATCATGTACTGTTCATATTATTGTCACGAGATGAATCTAGTTGGAAAGAACAGACTCCCTAGCATTAGGTATATTTACACAAAATGACCCTTTTAAACATTATTTGTGTCATTGTCCCCTCCCGAAAATTATTTCAGAATCTAACTACACAAGTGTATGAGTCACTCCAAACGGTTTGGCATCTCACGCTACATGTATGAGATGCTCCAAACTCTTGGCATATTTGCTAGGGGCAGATTCCAAAATAAGTTTTGAGATGGGCCACTAAGCAATTAATTTTGGGAAAGGGACATTTAGGACAAAAAAACAAGGTGTCCTAGCACATGCAAATATGAGTAGCTAGGTCAGGAAACATTTATTGTTTACCACGCATATGTTGGATAAGTTTCAGCACTACAGGTCACTCACAGCTAAGAGTGACGATGCATTGATTAAATTTTTGGAGCTTGGTACTATGCTAATTGTCGTGGAATTGTCACGGCAGATGTCCTAGGGTGAGGATTTAGTGGTGAGGCCAACGCACCTATGTGGTAGCTTGAGAGGGGTTGAGCGGAATCGAGAGACGCAACATAAGACAGGGATTTAGACAGCTTCGGGTTCCGGGAAACATCATCCGATAACAACCCTACATGCTGTTTGAGGCTAGGTCTCATTATCATCACGAGGGAGTCGCCGTAAACCGGCTCTCCTCTTTGTGTCTAGCCCTAAGATTGTTTCTTCTTACTTATCCCCTCTTTCGGGAGCCCTGCCCCTCCTTATATATGTTGAAGGGGCGGGTTACATGTGGAGTCCAACTCGAACTTTAACTTAAACTATTTTGACTTTTCTTCCTAGGCTTCTTAACGTCTGCCGGTTTAACATTGTTCTGCCGATTTAACATTGTCTGCCGGTTTAACATTGTCTGCCGATTTACCGTCTGTCTTGGCCATCTGTCTTGACTCTCTATCTTAACTCTCCGCCGGTTTACCAAGTCCCAGCCGGTTTACAACTCCATCCGGGTCATACCGCGGGGTATATCCCCGACATTAGCCCCCAGTTTAATTTGGGTTTATCCATGTTAAACTAATCCTGAGCATCTTTGAATCCTTGTCATTTCCTTCTAGAAAATCTGAGTCAATAGACCAGCTTCATAATCAATTTGCTGACATTGGTTTGTCATAGATAAATATTGTGAAGAATAACTCCTTTGACTTCAGCTCCCAATGCTTAACAAAAAATATTGTCCTTTGAAATACTCATCTTATCTGCAACCGGTTTAAGAATGTAGAACTTGCCAGTTTGAGAATGTAAAACTGTGCCGGTTTAAGACTTGAATTTGCCGGTTTATCATTGCCGGTTTTACAAATATTGATGGCACCAGGTCATAATTGTAGTTAACATCAAACTTGAAAATATACCTCTTATATGCCTATCACTTGTAGCCCCCAAGTCTTAAGAAGGTAGTATAGCAACAGCTTAAGACTTGCTTCAAATACGAATGTCATAAGCTTTGAAGATATCCAGGTTGTTCATCTCAATCACTAGTCGGAACTGAGTATTCCACATATGTAGCCCCCAAGTGCCGGGTTGTCATGCTTGCAGCAACCTGGAACTTGAAATTGCCTTATGCTCATAAAAACTTCAACCAGTGTAGCCCCCAAGGGTCGGGTTATTATGCAATAATGAGCAGAGACTTTGTAAATATGATCATGTAAACTTGAGCAGCAATGTGTAGCCCCCAAGGGCCGACTCAATAAAATAATATTGAGCTGGGACTTGATATATTCTTCAATAAAAATAACATCATATGATGAAACCCCCCTCATGGGGCTTGAACCCACGTCCACAAGGTTAAGAGCCTTGTGCTTTACCAACTGAGCAGTAGATCCTTTAATAATAGATGAAAATTTATGTACCTTGAATTGTTAACAAGAGCAATTGGTAGCCCTCAAGGGCCGGCTCATTACGATGTGATGAGTCGGGTCTTCAATAAGTGAGCAAATAATGATTTTGCATTAGCCCCCAAGTGTTATGGTGCATGCTTGCAACGACCTGAGACTTGCATATTTGATATAATCTTAACTTGAATAATGTAGCCCCCAAGTGCCGGGTCGTAAGCCTGCAGCGACTCGGGACTATTCCTTCAATCATATGCATTAATAATATGATAGCCATTGCGCTAAAGCGACTTTGAAAACCTTAATCATAATACGGGTTATTGATAACCATAATAAAAATCCAGCCATGTTGGCTATTAAAGATTTGAATAATATACCCAAAGATTTATAAGCGCATGATTCCAATGGCGCAATCCAAATATATACTGGCGACTGATAGTCCAAAGCCAGGCCGGGTTAATAAACACCGGATTATAAGTGATTATGCACTAACAACTTTTAGTTGAAAGTCGAGCTGGGTTAAAGAACACCGGGTTAATTTGATGACTGATAGTCATGCCGGGTCGAGAGACGCCGGTTCAACATAAAATTTATCAAAAAAGAAAAATCTTGACAAAGGCAAATAAAACCGTGTAGTCGAGGCTTTTCAAGGGCTGCCAGGCCCAAATTCGAGGCTTTTCATGGGCTGCCAGGCCGCTGAGTTAAACCATTTTGCAAAGCCTTTTAAGATGGGCCTCCAACTAACCAATCGTCATTTTAACTTTGACGAGTTCAGGGTCTGTATAAGATTGACTTGTCAAACATTCGACGGGTCATGACAGGATTACCTGGATAGGAGTGGCTTACTTGATGAAGGCAGGTTAACCCGGGGTTTTAGGTGAATACATCAGGCTTCCAAGCCGTGGCTTGATAGCCAATTACAAGGGTCCTTTCAAACTCTTTGTTGCTTTGCACAAAGAGCCCCCAAGTAACTTTGTGAGCTGTGCTCAATGGGTGTCTATGTTTGAGTTGGTGCTTTTTGCAACACTCTCTTTGACCCCTAACTGATTTCCCTGGTGGCCTTACGCCGATCAAGAGGTGTAGCTATGGTTCGAATACGACCAAGCCCCCAAGTGATCAATAATATGATAAGCCAATAAGGCAGGATACCCATGTTTGAACCACGCCTCATGGAAACAGGTCCTCTTTGGCAACCTTTAACTTTTTGCAAAAGATAAATTCTTCTTGAACCGAGATTTTGAATCGGATATTGAGAACTTCAAAGCTTTGTGGGAGACATCTTTTCCTTGAACCGAATTTTAAACCAGAATCTTCATTTTCAGCTCGAAATTTTCTGACGGCCTTTAAACTCGAACTTGCGAGAAGTTAATTCCTTTTTGAACCGGACATTTTAAAATCATGGGCGCCAACTGTCGTGGAATTGTCACGGCAGATGTCCTAGGGTGAGGACTTAGTCATGAGGCCAACGCACCTATGTGGTAGCTTGAGAGGGGTTGAGCGAAATCGAGAGACGCAACATAAGGCAGGGATTTAGACAGCTTCAGAGCTTTGCAAGAGATAGTTTCCTCTTAAACCGGATTTGAACCAGATACTAAGGGCTTCAGTGCTGTATGGGAGACGGGATTCCCCTTAAGCCGGACTATAAACCAGAAGCATCATTATGAGCTGGAATATTTCTGACGGCCTTTAATTTTTTATCAATATAACAGTAGCCTCCGGGACGGGTTTCCCTTCAACATCCTTGGGCACTTGAATTTGCTAAAACTGGCAAGACTTACTGCGTCATATCATTGTAGCCCCCGAGTTTTAAGACGACTCAAGGAGTTGTCTTGAAATTCTCCATGCTTGACCGTGATATAAACCGGTATGAGTCCTTCAAAAGCTCAATGATATAACTTGTCCTGCATTGGAGAACTTGCAAGCCAGCGTAATTTCTCTTTTAGAGAAAACAATATATAATATAAAAATATACTGGATGGATTTCACCTGATATGTTAAGCTAGAAATTATCCACCGCAGAGTTGATGATCACCACGGTGACGCTGAAATTAATCACGGCCAAGTCGTCCACGGCGTTGTAAGCCGGTGCGGCTGGGGAGAGTCGGCAGCGGCGTTGTAAGCCAGTGCGGACGAGAGAGTCGGCCACGGCATTGGAAATGGCACGGAGGCAGGCGAGTTGGCCATGGGCACGGACAATAAGTCAGTCGCGTGTGTTGATGTAGCGGGGGTGGCAACTTGCAAGACAAGTGCTAGTGTAAAAATAATATTTGCTCACGCCCTTTTTGTGACACCTTTTTGTAAGGAATAATGGTCTTAGGGCATCTCCAGCCGCGCCCCCAACAGGCCCCCCCAGGCCACTTTTTCGGCGCCGGCGCCGAAAAAACGGCCCAGTCGCGCCCCCAGGACGTCGAAAATCGCCGGTTCGGACCTTTTTCCGCCTGGCGGTCACAGGCCGAACCCGGCACGCTGGGGAGCAGTTGGGGGCTCCGGCGCTAGGGAAAAGCACACCTGGCCCACACCGACAGGGGAAAAGTCAAGGTTTTCTTCCCCCGACTCGCCTCGCACCCCCCGCGCCCTCGGCCACCACTAGCTATATCCCGGCGACGGCCGCCGCCCTACTCTGCTAGATAGCCATTCCCCGCCGGAAAATAGCAGCGCTTCGCCGAGGCAGCCCCTCCCATAGCAGCTGGGCGTTTCCGGCCGCCGTTTCCGGCCGCGGAGGCGCGGTTTAGCGGCGGGTACAAGCCCACCGAGCGCAAGGTGTTTGGCGTTTTGCCTAACTCGGCGATGGACTCGGATGATGAGGAAGAGCTCGCCGCGCTGCTGGAGGAGGAAGCCGCGGCCGACGTCCAGGAAGAAGAGCATCTCATGGTGCTCGCCGCCCTCGCCCAGCTGCTGGCGAGCAATGAAAAGCCGCGGCGAGGTGGCTTGGCGCCGGGGCGGGTGAAAGCAAAGAACCGGCATCGTCTCGAAGGCTACTGCATGCTCTACTCCGACTACTTCACCGATGCTCCACTTCATGACGAGAAAATATTTCGGCGCCGTTATCGGATGAGCCGAAAGCTCTTCCTCAGGATTGTGAATTTCATCCGGGAGTTCGACAACTACTTCAAGTGCAAGATGGATTGCACTGGCGCTCTTGGATTCACCTCCATCCAGAAGTGCACGACAGTGATAAGATGCTTGCATATGGAGCTCCCAGTGATTCACTCGACGACTATGGGCGCATGGCCGAGTCCACCAGCATAGAGTGTTTCTATAAGTTCTGTCGGGCAGTGGTGGCAGTGTTTGGGCCACAATACTTGAGAACACCCAATGCGGAAGACACTGCTCGGATCCTAGCCCAGAATGCAGCAAGAGGATTTCCTGGGATGCTTGAAAGCATCGACTGCATGCATTGGAAATGGAAGAATTGCCCATTTGGTTGGCAGGGGATGTACAAAGGCGCCAAAGGCGGTTGCAGTGTGGTGCTTGAGGCGATAGCCACACATGACCTCTGGATTTGGCACTCCTTTTTTGATATGCCAGGAACTCACAATGACATCAACGTGCTGCAGTGCTCTCCTGTTTTTGCCAAGCTCGTTGAGGACCATTCTCCTCCGGTGAACTTCGAGATCAATGGGCCCAATACAACAAGGGGTACTACCTAGCAGATGGCATCTATCCGAGATGATCGACATTTGTGAAGACGATCTCAAACCCTGCGGCAGGAGGCAAGAACGCCTGGTTTGCGAAAGTTCAGGAGGCTTGCAGGAAGGATGTCGAGTGGGCATTTCGTGTGCTCCAATCTCGATTCGCTGTTGTTCGATACCCCGCTCAGACCTAGTCCAAAGATCAAATGTGGGAGATTATGACTTGCTGTGTCATCTTGCACAACATGATCATCGAGAGCAAGCAAGAAGGCCTAGTGTTTGACACTGAACCATACTACAGGCAGGGGCCTCTAGGCGAAGTTGATCACAATCTATCGGCAACTTGGACTGCCTATCTCAGTATGCGTCAGGAGATCCGAGACCCACAGGTGCATCATCAACTGCAGAAAGATCTGATTGAGCACCTATGGAGGCTCAAGGGGGACGCCGTGTGATGAAATACGAGTTTTTATTAGTTGAACTATATAATTTGTATTGAACTATTTATTGTTGTACTATTTTGTTAAAATATTTGATTTTTCTGTGATGAAATATGTGATAAGAAATAATTGTGTTGATAATTGAACGCCGAGACACGGCGAAATCACGCCGAATATGGGCCGAAATTGGGCTGCAAAGTGGACCAATTTCGGCGCCTGGGGGCGACGACTGGACGCAAAACCGCCCTCAGCGCCGATTGTATCGCCGGCTTGTCCTCAAGGGACGATTTTTATGCGTCCTGGGAAGGGGGAAGGGGGCAACGGCTTGAGATGCCCTTAGATGGATATCATCTGGTGCATCTTATGATCCTCAGCTGTGTCTGTCAGTCAATTCGGTGTGTTGAATATACGGGACCGCGGAGGGGTCGGTCTGCACGCCTGTCCAGAAGTCAGTGTGGCACGACATAGGACAACACTGGCGCAAGCTCTAAATCCATTTGACAATGTCACTGTTATCATGAAATGATTGATTGTGTATGAAGCGTCGTGCTGGCGCTATCCACTTGTGGACAAAGTGTTAGTAGCGGGCGAAGGCTGGTATTTCTCCTTATCCGTCTTGATAATTTTGGATGTAGTCAAACTTGTACTGATGATCCTCAGCGGATGTTTTTTTTTTTTTGATCTGGGACTATTTTGCCTTGTACACCAAACGATGGCAGCAGTGTGAGGAGCGCCCATGGGATATTCCTCTGAACATGTACTATCTCCCAGTAGTTTTTAACAATGCATGTGACGTTTATCAGTGCATGTAACACTGATTTTTAATTAAATCTCAAGATCCACGTGAATACTATTGTACTCATTGCCGGCAGGTTATCCCTTGCTAAACAGTACCCAGCTCCTCACAAAATCCGAGCTCGCATAGGACCCCTCGAACAGAATGGCTTGCAGCTTATAATTCTTCTTTCAGGTAACAACTGGTCCATACGTAAATGCTTCGTCAATGGTTCTGCAGCATCACATGGCTGAAAAAACACTGATCTCTTCAACTCAAGTAAACCTGTGCGTTATTGTCTGTAACTATCCATCATGAACTATTTCAGGTCGAAGCAATCCGGAGGCCAGGCGACCGGGTCGGCAAAGGCGGAGCTGTCTCAACGGGACCGCGGTGGTAACACGGATTCGGCGAGGCGGGTCAACCCTGGCCGGTCTGACCCCTCGTTCGGTTCATAGTTTTCTTTAGATCAAAGCAATACAAAGGCTAAGGCTCGTAGCAACTTTGAAGGCGGCGTAACCGAAAAACCGATGCCTATCTTGGCTTTTAAGGGCGTTTTCAATTCGGTTTCGTCGGATCGTCTGGACGCTGCGGTGCGTACCGTACTGTCCAACTCCAATCGTCAACCGTGCGCCCGATGCCACGTTGTTGATGTGCCTGCGATCATCGGTGCGGCGATTTTCCATCGTTCCTGATGAGAATCAACATAATTGAACTTTGAATCCGATTGATTGCGAACTTCTTGATTCCTGACAAAAATCCCTCCAAGAACATAACACCATCGTGCGCAATGCCCCACGGTGGGCGCCAACTGTCGTGGAATTGTCACGGCAAATGTCCTAGGGTGAGAACTTAGTCGTGACGCCAACGCACCTATGTGGTAGCTTGAGAGGGGTTGAGCGAAATCGAGAGACGCAACATAAGACAGGGATTTAGACAGCTTCGGGCCCCGGGAAACATCATCCGGTAACAACCCTACATGCTGTTTGAGGCTAGGTCTCATTATCATCACGAGGGAGTCGCCGTAAACCGGCTCTCCTCTTTGTGTCTAGCCCTAAGATTGTTTCTTCTTGCTTGTCCCCTCTTTCGGGAGCCATGCCCCTCCTTATATATGTTGAAGGGGCAGGTTACACGTGGAGTCCAACTCGGAGTTTAACTTAAACTATTTTGACTTCCCTTCCTGGGCTTCTTAACGTCTGCCGGTTTAACATTGTTCTGCCGGTTTAACATTGTTTACCGGTTTATCGTCTGTCTTAGCCATCTGTCTTGACTCTCTGTCTTAACTCTCCGCCGGTTTACCATCCGCCGGTTTACCAAGTCCCAGCCGGTTTACAACTCCATCCGGGTCATACCGCGGGGTATCTCTCCGACACTAATGATCTCATTAATCAAGAAAATGTTGTTTAAAAGTTTTAGGGCAACTCTAGTAGATTTTCATAACTCACCCACACTCTAAAAACAACAAAATAAGGTTTTTATCTACTCTAACATATTTCTCAAATAACTCTCTATCCTTAGTTTTAGAAGACCTCTAAAAACATCGTATTGCCTTTCTCTATCTTTAAAGAAAGGAGAGGCCAATATTGAGGGAGTTCTATCCCTCAAAAAAATTCACCAGTAAAGGTTCACGATCTCGCCTAAATCCTCAACCCCCATCGTCGCCGTCCCCAACCTCTCCTCGCCACTTGTGTCCCTTCAACCTCAGTTCGCACATAATTTCTACCTCCGAAGAGGATGTAGGTGGCCTGCCTCTTATGCCCGCTCACAGCCTGCGCTACCCCATAGGTCGCCTGCCCATGGGCGCACTGCACCTCGTGCCCGGTCCCGTGAAAGGCACAACGGAGACGACATGACGACCCTCCTACTCCTCCACCATGGTTGTCACCGCAACTCTGCTCCCTGACCGAGCCGCAGCCTCCTCCAACCAACGATCGCCGTCGAAGTGTTGTTGTTGTTATCTACACCCCGTGGGGACCCCTTCCCCTTGTTGGGCACCATGCGCCCACTCTGCCACATCCCTCGTTCCTTTCGGCTGCCTCTTAGCTCTGCAACAATGTGAGGGTCTGATGTGACATTCAAGTGGCAATACGACTCTCTATGGACATGAGAAGAAGCATGAAATACAAGCTTATTTGTGACACTAGAGAGTGAGCTCCGTTTTGTGATTGTCTATGCATAAAAATTGTAGAATTTTTAGTAGAGGGAATCTAAAATAGCACCTCTCTACGGAACCTAAAAATGGTTTTAGAGGGGTAAGATTGTAATTTTCTAGAATCTGCTGGAGTTTCTCTAGGGTAATATAACCCCTATCAAACTCACAACTACATATACAAAGTGACGGAGCTTTAGTAGGAGCAAAACTAGGTCGTGACACTACACACACATACGGTGCAGAAGCATAACACTAGTAGTGAGGTGTAAAATTGGACTGTGAGAACAAAAGATGTGTGCTCTCCTTAGTCCACCAAGCATCCAACAAATTCTTATTGCTTCACCATTACACACACATACCATTTGTTTCTGGAAAAGATCACATCCACTAACCATGTATATACTAAAATACATGTGGAGAAATTTGTGACAATGCATAAATTTATTTTATTACTTGATTGTGCACCAATATTTGCTAGTAGCAGGTAGGGCTTCGTTGTGTCAAGGGAGACAACTAGTAAGACAAACGGGCAGTTAATAGGGGCAAAACAAGGTTGACTTTAGCTCTGGGGTCTAGAGCTCTAGAAGATCTAATAGGAGCGTTTGACGATTGATATTATCAGCATATGGGACAAAAAGATGTTAGATTAGAGAGTATTGTGGCCGTGTTTGTTTGGGCTGTGTTTCAATAGAATCAGATGCGGGCCTGTTGTGCCGGAAAAGCTCCTGTGTTGAGGGAACAGCTATAGTAAAGGTTGGTCGTTTGGCAATGTAGCTATGAAAACGACTGCGAGCTAGTGAAAAAGCTGAAATGCCCCTGGAGTACTGAGATGAATATAACTTGCTGATTCTTAGTTAATAGACTATTTATTTGGTATTTTGACTGACAGAGAATGATTTGTTTTGTATTAGTGTACGCATTGCAATTGCTTTCCCAATTAATTTGGATGCCGTTTGAGTTTTGTTAGCTATTGACCTTATCTATGGTGCTTCCAGAATCCATGTGTTGCAGTTTGTACAAAATGTCCTACACGTCATGCCTGAAAAATAAAAATACCTAACGCACATACCTATAAAATGCAACATGTCATGTTTATCTCTTGGATTGTTTCAGCGGCTATATAAATGAAGAAAATGTTGTTAGGTTTAACCATCGGTAGATGGTTATTTATTAATTATTGTACATGGTGTTACCGCTTTTTACTAGGGAGGATTGAAAGAAATGCTTAGAATACTTGCAATGTTTATGTGGCCTTTTTTCCTACACGACAGAGGAGCGGTAGGGTTCTAACTTTCAATAAAATTTTATTGAGATTTCTCAAATTTCAATACTCTCTCCATTTTTATAGATAGGCCACTACATTTTTCAAGTCAAACTTTGACTTATAAATTTTTCTCAACAAATTATGGGTTATATGTCATACAAAATATATAATCAAAAGGCTCTTTGAAATGGGCATCCAATGGCACTTTTTATGACATATGACTCACATTTTGTTGGTAAAATTATTGGTCAAAGTTAGACCTAAAAGTATGAAGTGAGCTTGTATTAGTAGATGGAGCGAGTAATTTGTACCCAATCTTTTTTTAATCAATTTGTTTGAGATTTCGCTTGGTTCCTTCGGTTTGCTCTAGTTTTCTCTGATTTTTTTCATAATACAATTATATTATTTTACAAAATGTGAACAGTTTCTTAACTACACGAATATTTTAGTAAGTGTCTGAGCATTTTTTTAATGCATGTTTTTCAGAATGTGTGAATAGATTCTTTAAAATGTGTGAACATTTTTAGAAAAAACATTAACACATTTTTAATATACCATATTTGATCATGTGTTTAAAAATATATTAACATGCACTAAAAAATCTTCATGCATTTAAAAAGAACTATGTATAAGATAACTATATTTACGAACTTAAATAGAAATGGGAAAAGGAAAGAAAAAAGGAAAACGACATAGTAAAAGACAGAAAACAGGAAAAATAGAATAAAAAAGAAAATAAAAGAAAAGCAAGAACTAGGAGGAAATTGAAAGACAAAATTAAAAATACGAAAACTGCTGAATTCCCCAAAAATGCGAATATCAAAGAGAAATGAAATTTGCTCTTCTATGGAATAAGAAAAAACAAATTTGCTGAAACGAGAGGAGGGAGAAGGGCTATGGGCCCAGAAAAGAGCGCGAGTGTGTGTGGGTGAGAGCTCCTCGTTGGCGCCTTATGAGCCAGTTCGCTAATAAGGCTCGCCGGGAGAAGGGCTTATGAGCCAGTTCATCCTCCTCAAAAAATCAAATGAGCCAGTTCGCAAATGCTCTGTGTCTCCTATGACATCTTCTATTTGGTGTCTTATGCATCCGTTAAAGTGCAATTTGCAAACTGGCGCATACCCCCTCCGCACTGGGCCGACCCATTTCCATGTTTCCGTTAAGAACTGCAAAAGGGGAATGCGTATGGGGCAACAATCGAGCTAGAGACCTCTTCAATCAGTACAAACCGCGCTGACCAACCAAGACAGCTCGACTATCATGACTTATTTCTTCGTTTTTTCTTTTTCATTTGTTTTCTTTTTTCTGCTCTTTTACCTTTTCCTTTTATTTTTTATTTTTCAATTTTCTTTTCCAAAGTGCATGAACTATTTGCAAAATTGATGAAGTTTTTATCAAAATCGCTGAACTATTTTTCCAAAATTGATGATTTTTTTAAAATTCAATGAACTCTTTTCAAAATCGATGATATTTTTAAGTATCGATGAAAAAGAACCTTTCCCAAATTTGATTAACTTTTTTTAAATTCAATGAATGTTTTTTCAAATTCAATGAACATTTTTTCAAAGTCGATGAACCTCTTTTCAAATTTGATGAATTTTCCAAAAAAATGATGAATATTTTTCAAAATTTGATAAAAAAAGTTAAAAACTAATGAATTGAAAAAACGATGAACTTTTCTAAATCAATGAACTATTTTTGAAGTTCGCGATGAATTAAAAAAATGATGAACTTTTCTAAATCAATGAACTATTTTTGAAGTTCATGATTTTTTCATTCGATGAACTATTTGCAAATTCGTGATTTAAAAAAATGATGCTATTTTTTCAAATAGGCGAACTTTTCAAAAAATCTATTGTTTTTTTGTCGAATTCCATGAACTTTTCAAAATTTTGGACTATTTTTTTTCATACTCCTGAATCTCATTTAAGAAAATTTGGTGTTCTTTCTAATCTATTCCTTTTCTGAAAGGTGGTTTCCTAAGTGATTCTGTTGTAGCGAAACAGTTTATAACCTGGAGCGATTGAAACAAAAAAATCGATTCTCCTAACCGGCCCCACGAAATTTGAAGGACATGAAGGAAATATGCCCTAAAGGCAATAATAAAGTTGTTATTTATATTTCCTTATATCATGATAAATGTTTATTATTCATGCTAGAATTATATTAATCGGAAACTTAGTACATGTGTGAATACATAGACAAGCAGAATGTCCCTAGTATGCCTCTACTTGACTAGCTCGTTAATCAAAGATGGTTAAGTTTCCTAGCCATGAATATGTATTGTCATTTGATGAACGGGATCACATCATTAGAGAATGATGTGATGGACAAGACCCATCCGTTAGCTTAGCATAATGACCGTCCAGTTTTATTACTACTACTTTCTTCATGACTTATACATGTTCCTCTAACTATGAGATTATGCAACTCCCGAATACCGGAGGAACACCTTGTGTGCTATCAAACGTCACAACATAACTGTGTGATTATAAAGATGCTCTATAGGTGTCTCCGATGGTGTTTGTTGAGTTGGCATAGATCGAGAATAGGATTTGTCACTCCGTGTATCAGAGAGGTGTCTCTGGGCCCTCTCGGTAATGCACATCACTATAAGCCTTGCAAGCAATGTGACTAATGAGTTAGTTGCGGGATGATGCATTACGGAACGAGTAAAGAGACTTGCCGGTAACGAGATTGAACTAGGTATTAAGATATCGATGATCGCATCTCGGTCAAGTAATATACCGATGACAAAGGGAACAACATATACTATTATGCGGTTTGACCGATAAAGATCTTCGTAGAATATGTAGGAGCCAATATGAGCATCCAGGTTCCGCTATTGGTTATTGACCAGAGATGAGTCTCGGTCATTTCTAAATAGTTCTCGAACCCGTAGGGTCCGCACGCTTAACATTCGGTGACGGTCGGTATTATGAGTTTATGTGTTTTGATGTACTGAAGGTTGTTCGGAGTCCCGGATGAGATCAAGGACATGACGAGGAGTCTCAAAATGTTCGAGACGTAAAGATCGATATATTGGAAGGCTATATTCGGACATCGGAAAGGTTCTGAGTGGTTCGGTTATTTATCGGAGTACCGGAGAATTACGGGAATTCACCAGGGAGTATATGAGCCTTATTGGGCTTTAAGGGAAAGAGAGAGGGGAGGCTGCGCACCCCCAAGGCCTAGTCCGAATTGGACTAGGGGGAGGGGCGGCGCCCCCTCCTTCCTTCTCTTCTCTTTTCCCTTTCCTTCTCTCCTACTCCTACTACATGGAAGGGGGGAATCCTACTCCCGGTGGGAGTATGACTCCCCAGGGCGCGCCATAGTAGAGGGCAGCCCTCCCCCTCCTTCACTCATTTATATACGGGGGAGGGGGGCACCCCATGGACACACAAGTTGATCAGTTGATCTTTTAGCCATGTGCGGTGCCCCCTCCACCATAATCCACCTCGGTCATATCGTAGCGGTGCTTAGGCGAAGCCCTGCGTCGGTAGCATCATCATCACCGTCATCACATCATCGTGCTGATGGAACTCTCCCTCGAAGCTCTGCTGGATCGGAGTTCGTGGGAGGTCACCGAGCTGAACGTGTGCTGAACTCGGAGGTGTCGTACGTTCGGTACTTGGATCGGTTGGATCATGAAGACATACGACTACATCAACCGCATTCTCATAACGCTTCCGCTTATGGTCTACGAGGGTACTGATGTCTACTACACAACCTTCTTCTTGTAGATGTTGTTGGGCCTCCAAGTGCAGAGGTTTGTAGGACAGTAGCAAATTTCCCTCAAGTGGATGACCTAAGGTTTATCAATCCGTAGGAGGCGTAGGATGAAGATGGTCTCTCTCAAGCAACCCTGCAACCAAATAACAAAGAGTCTCTTGTGTCCCCAACACACCCAATACAATAATAAATTGTATAGGTGCACTAGTTCGGCGAAGAGATGGTGATACAAGTGGTATATGGATAGTAGATAATGGTTTTTGTAATCTGAAAATATAAAAACAGCAAGGTAACTAATGATAAAACTGAGCACAAACGGTATTGCAATGCGTTGAAACAAGGCCTAGGGTTCATACTTTCACTAGTGCAAGTTCCCTCAACAATAATAACATAATTGGATCACACAACTATCCCTCAACATGCAACAAAGAGTCACTCCAAGGTCACTAATAGTGGAGAACAAACGAAGAGATTATGGTAGGGTATGAAACCACCTCAAAGTTATTCTTTCCCATCAATCCGTTGGGCTATTCCTATAAGTGTCACACACAGCCCTAGAGTTCGTACTAGAATAACACCTTAAGACACAAATCAACCAAAACCCTAATGTCACCTAGATACTCCAATGTCACCTCAAGTATCCGTGGGTATGATTATACGATATGCATCACACAATCTCAGATTCATCTATTCAAACCAACACAAAGTACTTCAAAGAGTGCTCCAAAGTTTCTACCGGAGAGTCAAGATGAAAACGTGTGCCAACCCCTATGCATAGGTTCATGGGCGGAACCTGCAAGTTGATCACCAAAACATACATCAAGTGAATCAATAGAATAACCCATTGTCACCACGGTTATCCCAAGCAAGACATACATCAAGTGTTCTCAAATCCTTAAAGACTCAATCCGATAAGTTAACTTCAATGGGAAAACTCAATCCATTACAAGAGAGTAGAGGGGGAGAAACATCATAATATCCAGCTATAATAGCAAAGCTCGCGATACATCAAGATCGTACCACCTCAAGAACACGAGAGAGAGGGAGAGAGAGAGATCAAACACATAGCTACTGGTACATACCCTCAGCCCCGAGGGAGAACTACTCCCTCCTCATCATGGAGAGCGCTGGGATGATGAAGATGGCCACCGGCGAGGGTTCCTCCCCTCCGGCAGGGTGCCGGAACGGGTCTAGATTGGTTTTCGGTGGCTACGGAGGCTTCTGGCGGCGGAACTCCCGATCTATTGTGCTCCCCGAAGTTTTTAGGGTATATGGGTATATATGGGAGGAAGAAGTACGTCGGTGGACCTCCGGGCTGTCCATAAGGCAGGGGGCGTGCCTAGGGGGGTGGGCGCGCCCCCCACCCTCGTGGGCAGCCCGAGACTCTCCTGGTCCATCTCCTATACTCCGTGGGCTTCTTCTGGTCCAAAAATAAGTTCCGTGAAGTTTCAGGTCAATTGGACTCCGTTTGATTTTCCTTTTCTGCGATACTCTAAAACAAGGAAAAAAACAGAAACTGGCACTGGGCTCTAGGTTAATAGGTTAGTCCCAAAAATAATATAAAAGTGTATAATAAAGCCAATAAACATCCAAAACAGATAATATAATAGCATGGAACAATCAAAAATTATAGATACATTGGAGACGTATCAGGTACGTGGACAACACTCTTCCCTCTCGTTGCTATGCATCAGCATGATCTTGCGTGTGCGTAGGAATTTTTTTGAAATTACTACGTCTCCAACAGTGGCATCCGAGCCAGGTCTATGCGTAGATGTTATTTGCACGAGTAGAACACAAAGGAGTTGTGGGCGTGGGTATATTGATACGTCTCCAATGTATCTATAATTTTTGATTGCTCCATGCTATATTATCTACTGTTTTGGACTATATTGGGCTTTATTTTCCACTTTTATATTATTTTTGGGACTAACCTATTAACCGGAGGCCCAGCCCAGAATTGTTGTTTTTTTGCCTATTTCAATGTTTCGAAGAAACGGAATATCAAACGGAGTCCAAACGGAATAAAATCACATCCATGGATTCATTATTATTCTCAATCAAAGTAGACAAAGGCATATCATTAGGATCAGAAGAAACACTCTTAGTGGCAAATAATTTCATAAGTTCATCCATCTTCCCACTCAACACATTAATTTCTTCTATCGCATGCACTTTTTTATTAGAAGTTCTTTCAGTGTGCCATTGAGAATAATTAACCATAATATTACCTAGGAGTTTAGTAGCATCTCCTAAAGTGATTTCCATAAAAGTGCCTCCCGCGGCCGAATCTAAAAGATTTCTAGAAGCAAAATTCAATCCGGCATAAAAAATTTGTATAATCATCCACAAATTCAAACCATGAGTAGGGCAATTATGTATCATTAATTTCATTCTCTCCCAAGCTTGTGCAACATGTTAATGATCAAGTTGTTTAAAGTTCATTATTTCATTTCTAAGAGAGATGATCTTAGCGGGAGGAAAATACTTAGAGATAAAATCATCTTTGCACTTGTTCCATGAATCAATACTATTCTTAGGCAAAGACGAAAACCAAGCTTTAGCACGATCTCTAAGCGAAAAAGGAAATAGCTTCAATTTGGCGACATCATTATTGACGTCTTTTTTCTTTTGCATATCACATAAATCAACAAAGCTATTTAGATGAGTAGCGGCATCTTCACTAGGAAGGCCGGCGAACTGATCTTTCATAACAAGATTCAACAAAGCAATATTAATTTCACAAGATTCAGCATCGGTAAGAGGAGCAATCGGAGTGCTAAGGAAATCATTATTATTGGTATTGGTGAAGTCACACAATTTGGTAGTATCTTGAGCCATCGCAACAAGCAAGCAATCTAACACACAAACAAAAAGCAAACAGACAAAAGGAGGCAAATAGAGAGGGAGGATAGGGAGAGAGAGGGCGAATAAAACGGCAAGGGTGAATTGGGGGGAGAGGAAAACAAGAGGCAAATGGCAAATAATGTAATGCGAGAGATAGGGATTGTGATGGGTACTTGGTATATTGACTTTTTGCGTAGACTCCCCGGCAACGGCGCTAGAAATCCTTCTTGCTACGTCTTGAGCTTGCGTTGGTTTTCCCCGAAGAGGAAGGGATGATGCAGCAGAGTAGCATAAGTATTTCCCCTCAGTTTTTGAGAACCAAGGTATCAATCCAGTAGGAGGCCAGACTCAAGTCCCTCGTACCTGCACAACACGATAGCTACTCGCAACCAATGCGATTAGGGGTTGTCAAGCCCTTCACGGTCACTTACGAGAGTGAGATCTGATAGATAGAATATTTTTGGTATTTTTGATATAAAGATGCAAAGTAAAAAGTAAAGGCAAAGTAAATAGCAAAACAATATAAAAGTGATGGAGATGTTGATATGATGAGAATAGACCCAGGGGCCATAGGTTTCACTAGTGGCTTCTCTCAAGAGCATAAGTATTCTACGGTGGGTGAACAAATTACTATTGAGCAATTGATAGAATTGTGCATAATTATGAGAATATCTAGGCATGATCATGTATATAGGCATCACGTCTGTGACAAGTAGATCGAAACGATTCTGCATCTACCACTATTACTCCACTCATCGACCGCTATCCAGCATGCATCTAGAGTATTAAGTTAAAAACAGAGTAACGCCTTAAGCAAGATGACATGATGTAGAGAGATAAATTCATGCAATATGAAATAAACCCCATCTTGTTATCCTCGATGGTAACGATACAATACGTGCCTTGCTGCCCCTTCTGTCACTGGGTAAGGACACCGCAAGATCGAACCCAAAGCTAAGCACTTCTCCCATGGCAAGAACTACCAATCTAGTTGGCCAAACCAAACGTATAATTCGAAGAGACTTGCATAAAAGAATTCAGAGAAGATTCAAATATTATTCATAAATAGACTTGATCATAAACCCACAATTCATCGGTCTCAACAAACACACCGCAAAAAGAAGATTACATTGAATAGATCTCCACAAGAGAGGGGGAGAACTTTGTATTGTGATTCAAAGAGAGAGAAGAAGCCATCTAGCTACTAACTATGGACCCGAAGGTCTGAGGTAAACTACTCACACTTCATCGGACCCGAAGGCCTTTATCTCAGACCTTCGGGTCCATAGTTAGTAGCTAGATGGCTTCTTCTCTCTCTTTGAATCTCAATACAAAGTTCTCCCCCTCTCTTGTTGAGATCTATTCGATGTAATCTTATTTTTGCGGTGTGTTTGTTGAGACCGATGAATTGTGGGTTTATGCTCAAGTCTATCTATGAATAATATTTGAATCTTCTCTGAATTCTTTTATGCAAGTCTCTTCAAATTATCCATTTGGTTTGGCCAACTAGATTGGTAGTTCTTGCCATGGGAGAAGTGCTTAGCTTTGGGTTCGATGTTGCGGTGTCCTTACCTAGTGACAGAAGGGGCAGCAAGGCACGTATTGTATCGTTACCATCGAGGATAACAAGATGGGGTTTATTTCATATTGCATGAATTTATCTCTCTACATCATGTCATCTTGCTTAAGGCGTTACTCTATTTTTAACTTAATACTCTAGATGCATGCTGGATAGCGGTCGATGAGTGGAGTAATAGTGGTAGATGCAGAATCATTTCGATCTACTTGCCACGGACGTGATGCCTATATACATGATCATGCCTAGATATTCTCATAATTATGCACAATTCTATCAATTTCTCAATAGTAATTTGTTCACCCACCGTAGAATACTTATGCTCTTGAGAGAAGCCACTAGTGAAACCTATGGCCCCTGGATCTATTCTCATCATATCAATCACCATCACTTTAATATTGTTTTGCTATTTACTTTGCCTTTACTTTTTACTTTGCATCTTTATATCAAAAATACCAAAAATATTCTATCTATCAGATCTCACTCTCGTAAGTGACCGTGAAGGGCTTGACAACCCCTAATCGCGTTGGTTGCGAGTAGCTATCGCTTTGTGCAGGTACGAGGGACTTGAGCATGGGCTCCTACTGGATTGATACCTTGGTTCTCAAAAACTAAGGGAAATACTTACGCTACTCTTCTGCATCATCCCTTCCTCTTCGGGGAAAACCAACGCAAGCTCAAGACGTAGCATATATACATATTGCTTGTCGTCACTAGTTGTCTCATGATTCGGCGGTATTGTTGGATGAAGCGGCCCAGACCGACATTACGCGTACGCTTACGTGAGACTGGTTCTACCAACGTGCTTCGCACATAGGTGGCTGGTGGGTGTCAGTTTCTCCAACTTTAGTTGAATCGGATTCAATGAACAGGGTTCTTTCTGAAGATCAAAAAGAAATCACTATACCGCGTTGTGGTTTTTGATGCGTAGGTAAGAACGGTTCTTGCTCAACCCGGAGCAACCACGTAAAACTTGCAACAACAAAGTAGAGGATGTCTAACTTGTTTTTGCAGGGCATGTTGTGATGTGATATGGTCAAGATGTGATGAGATATAAATTGTTATATGAGATGATCATGTTTTGTTAAAGTTATCGGCAACTGGCAGGAGCCTTATGGTTGTCTCTTTATTGCATAAGATGCAAGCGCCATATAATTGCTTCACTTTATCGCTATGCGATAGCAATAATTGCAAAAGCAATAGTTGGTGAGACGACCATGTGACAACATGTTGATAGAGATCAAGATGATGGAGATCATGGTGTCATGCCGGTGACGATAGAGATCATGACGTTGTTTTGGAGACGGAGATCAAAGGCACAAGATGATGATGGCCATATCATGTCACATATTTTGATTGCATGTGATGTTTATCCTTTATGTATCTTATTTTGCTTAGTTCGGCGGTAGCATTATAAGATGATCTCTCACTAAATTTCAAGGTATAAGTGTTCTCCTTGAGCATGCACCACTGTGACAGTTCGTCGTGCTGAGACACCACATGATGATCGGGTGTGATAAGCTCTACGTTCACATACAACGGGTGCAAGCTAGTTTTTCACACGCGGAATACTCGGTTTAAACTTGACGAGCCTAGCATATGCAGATATGGCCTCGGAACACTGGAGACCGAAAGGTCGAGCGTGGATCATATAGTGAAATAACATGCGGTGCCCCCATGTTTGGTTTTGGTAATTGATGACAATCTCTATGGACTAATTATTGCCTTGAGTTATATTTGAAGGATTTGTCCATAGGTTTGTATTGAAGTCCATTTGTTGGTTTCAAGGAGTTTATGAGTTGACCATGGTGCTTTTAAGGAATTATCCAAAGATTGGTCATGTGAGTGTTGAGCTTATTGCAAGCATGTCTTGAAGAATAAGATTGTGTGAACATTCATGTTTACCTTCAAGACATCATCTTAATGGAGAAAGTTGGAAAGATTCAAGGTTGATCAAGACTATGTACGAAGAGTGATTCAAGTGATCCCATGGTATGGTAAGCATTATCCATTATGCTTTGTGTACTAACCCATGGTCTATGTGAGAGTTCTTTGTGGGGTTAGATTGCGGTGTGCAAGTTCAAGTGGAGCATCACAAAGAGATCAAATGCTTGAAGCTTGCCGTCCATTGTGGTGACAATGGACTTGTGAAGATGTGCGGAAGAGTGGCTCACCCATAGTGGATTTTGGGGAGCAATCAACTAGTCTTCATCGAGCCAACGCAATCAAGAAAGGTGGTCCAACTTGAGGGAGTCAAGATCGTCTACATCTAGATCAAGTGGACTTTGTGCAAGGCAAAGGTTTGCCCTTGATAGGGTTTCTATTTTACCGGTCTCATGGTGGTAGTTGGGAGACCGGGTTATAGGATCGATCGCTGTACTATCAAGGGGGGCTCTTGATGAGTAGCTTGATCGTATCGTCTGCAGAGAGCTCAAACCATTGCATCATTGCATCATCTTTCTTGGTTCTTGTTTGGTTCTCTTTGTGACTCTTAGAGCTTATGGTCATCTTGATGACAAGCTCGAAAACGGAGTTCACTCGGATCTTCTATGATGTTTTCGACGTTGGAGGTTATGTCGAGTCTTCTCTATTGGAGGTTTCACTCCTCTATTTGTTAGGCATACCTCCCCTGCCTCTTCTTACTATATCCATTCGCTGTTTTGATGCTACTCGTCGTCTTGTTTCCAACAAGCTTGAGCTTGCTCGATTCAGAGTTCATTTGCAGAAGTTATGGCAGTTCTGATTTTCCTTGGGAGTATACTTGTTTTCTTGGAAGTGGCATATGTTTGGTGCCAGCGGTAGTACCGCGGGGCCAGAGCAGCAGTACCGTGTATCGCCACAAGCGGTAGTACTGCTGTCTCACAATGGTAGTACCGCACATGGCCATAAGCGGTAGTACGGCTCTGGTTCCGCGCTGGTATCGCCTCGACTCGAGACGTGGTTTTCTCGTGTCGGGTTCAGCGGCAGTAGGAGTGGTTGTGCCGCTCGTGTGTGGTAGTACCGCTGGGCCAAGCGGCAGTACCGCCACTGCCAACGGTAGTACCGCTGGCCCAGCGGTAGTGCCGCTCATACGGCTCTACATCGCCTTGTGTTTTGCTCTGCTCTCTGTGTTCTACTGCCTGGGCGGTAGTACCGCTCCCCTGAGCGGTAGTACCGCTCGTGCGCGGACTGAGCACATAACGGTTGGATTCGGGAGCTCCTATAAAAGGGGGTCTTCTTCTGCATTGAGCCTTATCCTTTGAGCTCGTGTTCTTCCCCCATTGTTGACCTTCTTCGAGCTTGCTAACTCTCAATCCCTCCATGGATTCTTGCTAGTTTTTGAGGGAAAAGAGAAAGGAGATCTAGATCCACATTTCCACCAATCACTTTCTCCTCTATGTGAGGGGAACCCCTTGGATCTAGATCTTCGAGTTCTTGGTGATCTCTTGTTGTTCTTCCTCTCATTTTCCTCCCTAGCATTAGTTGCTTCGGTGGGTTTTAGAGAGAAAGACTTGGGCACTCCGTGTGCCCTTGCCATTGCATTTGATGCATCGGTTTGAGTTCTCCACGGTGATACGTGGAAGTTACAAGTTGAGAAGCTTATTACTCCTGGGTGCTTGGTACCCTTGAGCTTGTTCCTCTTGGGTGATTGGGCGCCCTAGATGGTTGGTGGTGTTTGGAGCTCAATCATTGTGGTGTAAAGCTCCGGGCAACCGTCGAGGGTGTCCAATTAGGTTGTGGAGATCGCCCCGAGCAATTTGACATGTACCGGTGACCGCCCCAAGGGTTGCCAAAGTGTACGGGTTCAGTGACTGCCCCTAAGGGTTGCCATTTGTACGGATTCGGTGACCGCCCTCAAGGATCCCTTAGTGGAATCACGACATCTTTCATTGTGGGAGGGCATGAGGAGATTACGGTGGCCCTAGTGGCTTCTTGGGGAGCATTGTGCCTCCTGTAACACCCATGATGTGGCTATATCTCACACGTGTCAGAGCACGACTTAGAGGCATAACCGCATTGTAGGCATGTCGCAAGAGGGGTAATCTTTACACATCCCATGTACTGAATGAGAAAGGGATAAAGAGTTGGCTTACAATCGTCACTTCACACAATACATGAATATAACATTACATCATCCAGAATACAATCAAGATCCGACTACGAAACCAAATAAAGAAAGACAACCCCTAATGCTAGATCCCCGTCGCCCCGACTGGGCTCCACTACTGATCGGAAGGAAATGAAACAACACAGCGAACACGATCTTCATCGAGCTCCTCCTTGAGCTCGGTTGTGTCACCTGCACTGGTATCATCGACACCTGCAACTGTTTGGAAGTATCTGTGAGTCACGAGGACTCAAAAATCTCACACCCGCGAGATCAAGACTATTTAAGCTTATGGGTAGGAAAGGGTAGCGAGGTGGAGCTGCAGCAAGCACTAGCATATATGGTGGCTAACTTACGCAAATAAGAGCAAGAAGATAAGCAAAGCAATGGTCGTGAACTATAAGTGATCAAGAAGTGATCCTGAAAGTACTTACGCTCAAGCATAACACAAGAACCATGTTCACTTCCCGGACTCCACCGGAAAGAGACCATCACGGCTACACACGCGGTTGATGCATTTTAATTAAGTTAAGTGTCAAGTTCTCTACAACCGGACATTAACAAATTCCCATCTGCCCATAACCGCGGGCACGGCTTTGGAAAGTTCAAAACCCTGCAGGGATGTCCCAACTTAGCCCATCACAAGCTCTCACGGTCAACGAAGGATATTCCTTCTCCCAGGACGGCCCGATCAGACTCGGAATCCCGGTTACAAGACATCTCGACAATGGTAAAACAAGACCAGCAAAGCCACCCGATGTGCCGACAAATCCCGGTAGGAGTCGCACGTATCTCGTTCTCGGGGCAACACCGGATGAGACTAGCTACGAGTAAAACCAAACCTCAAGTTTCCCTGAGGTGGCCCCTCAAGCATCTCGGTTCGGACCAACACTCAGAGGAGCACTGGCCCCGGGGGGGGGGGTTAAAATAAAGATGACCCTTGAGTCTACAGAACCCAAGGGAAATAGGCTTAGGTGGCAAATGGTAAGACCAAGGTTGGGCCTTGCTGGAGGAGTTTTATTCAAGGCGAACTGTCAAGGGGTTCCCATTATAACCCAACCGCGTAAGGAACGCAAAATCAAGGAACATAACACCAGTATGATGGAAACTAGGGCGGCAAGAGTGGAACAAAACACCATGCATAAGGCCGAGCCTTCCACCCTTTACCAAGTATATAGGTGCATTATAGTAAACAAAATATAATAATAATATCCCAACAATAAACATGTCCCAACAAGGAACAAACTCCATCTTCACCTGCAACTAACAACGCTATAAGAGGGGCTGAGCAAAGCGGTAACATAACCAAACAACGGTTTGCTAGGAAAGGTGGGTTAGAGGCTTGACATGGCAATATGGGAGGCATGATAAGCAAGTGGTAGGTATCGCGGCATAGCAATAGAGCGAACAACTAGCAAGCAAAAAATAGAAGTGATTTTGAGGGTATGGTCATCTTGCCTGAGATCCTGCAAGGAAGAAGAACGAGTCCATGAAGAAGACAAACATACATTAACAGAATCAACCCGAAGAAGCACATCGGAAAGAAGCAAACAACATGGTAAATAACCATCACATAAGCATGGCATGATACACAACCAAGTATGATGCATGACCGGTTTAATGAGGCATGGCATGGCAAAATGCACAAACAATCCTACAAATTAAGTGGAGCTCAATATGCAACGAGTTGCATATTGACGGAACACCACATGACTTATTTAGTTTGATCTTGTTTATGTACCCAACAATATTAAATGTTGTTAAACATGGCAAGGGGTGAAGCATAATAAAACTACCTAACTAGGCAAGTTTAAACGAGGCCGGAAACAACAAACAACAATTCCGGAAAGTCCTCATATGCAATTTATGGATTTTGTATTGTTCTGCCCTAAACCATATTTTAGAGTTGTTAAACACGCAAATCAAGTACACCATGTTAAACTAGGCAATTTTCTACCCCATTTACATATAAAGTTTATTAGGTTTGGAGCTACGGTTATTTAGTTATGAAATAAAGCATTTTAACATGGCATTAGAGCAAAATTAAAGCAAACATCAATATAAACATTTCAAACATGCATGAAAGTGGCATATTATGAAACTAGATGAGATTCTAGTCATTTTTCATATATAAATCATTTTAATACGATGCTCGGTTAATAAGTTATTATATGCATGAAGTGCAAGGGTTTTTCTGCAAAACTGGCAATTCGGGATAAAAGCTAAATTCGTTTGGCAAGGAAAAAACATTGAACAAGCAGAAACTGGTAGGCTAGCCCGATAGGAGGAAAAAACAGAGGAGGAGCGTTGGGGTGTGGCCTCACCAAGTGGGCCTTGGCCCGTCAGTGGAGAAGGAAACAACATGCCGGCGTGGCTGGGCTGGACGAGCGAGATGCGGCCAGGAATGGGCGTGTGGAGTGGAAGCAGTCAACACGGGAGCTCCTGGCTGTGGTTGTTCGTCGTCTCGTTCCAGGAGAAGGAGCAGGGCGAAGCAGAGGGACTTGGCGGGGCGAGCGACCACGGGAACCGGCCGGATCTGAGGCAAGGGCGACGGTGGAAGGCGACGGCTTCAGGCGGTGCAGATGCGGCAACAGGGCGATGCAGGAAGCAGGGAGGCCGGCGGATGCAGAGGTCCAGCGAGGAACTCCGGCGAAGGGGGCTTGGGGAGGTCGATCCAGGCCGGATCGGTCGCGTTCGAGGCTTGGGCGCACCGAAGCTTCGGGATGGAGGCGGCAGACGACATCCATGGCCATGGTGGCTCCCTGGGTCGCTGGCCGGCGACATGCGGTGGAGGGCTGAGCGGGAGCTCTGGTTGCTGGTCTGCTGTGGAGGAACTCGGGAAGGCAGGCGCGCTGCGGGTATCCAAGGCGTCCTGCGGGACACAGAGAGAAAGAGAGAGTTGAGAGAGCATGAGAACGAAGGAAGGACAGAGGGAGAGGGCACGGGGTTCATGCGGGCGAAGCAGAGGACGGCGTCGAGCTCGTTCTCGAGCCGAGGAAGCAGGGGTGCGGGACATGGCGCGATGCAGGAAGATGGAGGTCGTCGATGGAAGATCTCGTGGATTTTTGGGTGGTGCGGAAAACACGGGAGGCGGTCGGAGAGAGGTGGATCTGAGATGGGTGGTGGTTGGCTCGTTGGGGAAGACGAGGAGGAGACCAGGTGGGCTGGAGGCGGCGCGATGGGAAAGGATGGATGGGACGGCTAGGTTCTAGGGTTAGGTAAGTTTACACTAATTAAATAGAAGGTACGTTTTTGTTAGGGGCTAAACTGGTCCGTCCGATCGTAATCGGGCGGTCGAAAAAATATAGGCTTGGAAGACCAAATAAGAAAACGGTGGTGCTTTGTAGATGTTTGGGGATGATCCGAAACCAACGGTGATGACTGCCCGGGTCAGGTCCGGGACAGCTTTCGAACGCGCGCGCGAGGAGGGCCGCGGGCTGACGAGAGAGGTTAGGTTGGGCATGGCGGTAAGTAGTGGATTGTGTAGACGGTCTAGGGAGGAAAGAGAGGAAAAGCCCGGCAACAGTTTTCAGAGACCGAAAACGTCCGACGATAGACCGGCTATATTGCCGCTATAAATATCCGTTGGGGCATCAAACGGACTCCAATTGCGATGAAACTTGGCAAGTGGTCTACCTACACTATAAAAAGACCACACGCCAACTCTCATCACATTCCGAGAACATTTTCCAGCCACTTATAAAATACTATTTCGGACATGCCGCGGGCGCGTGCGAGTGTGGTTGGGCTCAGAACGGACAACAGACGGAACTGGGGGAACCCGGACGGATGCAAGTTTTGAAAACATGATGATGCAATGCACATGATGACATGGCAAGATGCAACATGCAAATGAATGACAAGGCAACAACACGAATAACTGGAAGACACCTGGCACATCGGTCTCGGGGCGTCACAACACTCCACCACTACGAGAGGATCTTGTCCCGAGATCTAGGATGGCACCAGAGAGAAAAGGAAGAGGAAGAGCAGAGGTAGAACTAAGTTGCTTCTTTGACAAATGAGTGAAACCAAAGAACCTTGCGAGGTTGAACAAATAGAAAGATAGAATACACCAAAGATGAACAAAGTTGAACACTCCGTTAGAAAAGAGGAACAAGGAACATTACTAGAACCTTGTAGGTTGAAAAACATAAGAAAAAGGGTTGCAATGGACAAGAGGTAGATGCAAGCACTCCGGTTGAAACGAGATGTACAAGGAACGATAAAGATCAATTACGACACCACTCCGGTTGGAAAAGGGAGGTAAGAATATGAACTTGGCAAAAAGAAAGCACTTGGGTGAGAGTCCGATTAGAGGAGGAATGATAGACACCACACTCCGGTTAAATGGATAAGCAAGAAAAGAACACGATCCTCACAAATTGAGATGATGAGTGAAGAGAGCAACGTCACAATGCCTCCGGAACAAAAGATAGAACGGATTGAAAGTAAGGAAGAAGAAAACAACATCTTCTACCTCGAATGAATTTGAAAGCATCCTTAGGAGAAAGGTCGAACGTAGTTGTTGGGAAACCAACAACGAAAAGAGTAAGCTTGTAGTGGACTTATGGAGAACATCTCAAAACTATGAGGTGAAAACTTGGCACTCACAGAAAAGATTTGATTGATATGAACAAGGAGACAAGAAACTTATTTCACCGGGAGGATAAATGAAGAACTTGGGTCATTTATGAGCAGCATAAATAGCAACAATCCTTAGGAAGGCGTAAGGTGAAACCTGACACAAGATAACTCCAATGAAGATATTGATGGGTTTAAATACCTCATTCTTGACAACTTTTGAATCATGAAACATAAAGGGAAATTGTCAAGAAAGACATAACACCATCTCAAAAGATAAGTTAGAAATAATTGCACTTCGGAATGCAAGATGAAGAATACTTGAGCTCCTCTGAAAAGAATCTCGATGAACACTTCGAGAAGGAAATAAATCTTTGATGAACCATCATGTAGAGCCTCCATGAAGAACTCCGATAATAAAAGAATGGTCAAACGAAAGGAAAGAGAAGTTGAAAACACAAGGTGAATCCTTGTAATGATATAGATGGAGCTTCGTGGTGATATAATTGAGATCTTGGAACTCCGGGAAAAGAAAGATGAACAAATGAAAACAAGAATTTTTGATGAACCTCCGGCATAAGGAATTAATCGCTTGGATGAAACGAGAATAAGAATTACATTATGCTTATCCTTCACCAATATAAATTTATGACATGCAACGGATTTGGCATACTACTTATTCTAGTAAAAAGGATAGACATAGCGCAAACTTGGGAAGGTCTTCAACGAATCACCGGTAGGATTGGGAAGAACGAATGAATTGATATGATAACAACGAAAGAGAATCTTGGAAGAACCACCGTAAGAATTGAACATGAAAATAGCAAAAGCACAAATCACCGGGAAGAATTGGAAAAAACGAATGAAGATACTTGCTAGGATTTAGATAGATGTGAACGAATAGATCCTGAGCTGATTAGAGAATACTTGACTGATGCACTGGTAAGATTTGGAGAATAATAGTTGAAAGCTAAGAATGAATAAACCTGAATTGATGGGCTCCGGAGAATCAAACTAAAAAGACTCCTGAATTGCTCCGGATGGGTGAAAAGAATTCTCACAATCGAAAACAATTATGAGCGGATGGCATGAAGCTAGAACCATGAATCTTGAAGAGAATGGAGCAAGATTAAAGAGAAACTCTTCTTCGGTCTTCAAATCCGAGAATGACGACGAGAAACACCACCATGAATCATTGAGGCACTCCCGAATGAAAATTAGAAAGGTTGAACCAATGATGAAAAGAATTTGAAAGATCTTGGAGAAAGACATATGACTGATGATAATTCATTCCTACGTCAAACTTCGAAAAGAATTTATGATAGCTCCGGAAAGATTAGAAGAGTCAGGTAAGATCGTGGGAAAAGACCTATGGGTTAGGGCCCACTCAAAAGATACACTGTTTAGTGATTTGAAAAGAGATTGCACCGGTTGATTTAAATGTCTTGAATGAGATAACATCCTCAAAAGGACTTGAGCGAATTGAGAATGGGAACTTGAGTCTTCTGAGATATCTTCAGCACTCCGGAATAATTGAATAGTGGGAGGTAAAAGATTAAGAGGTGCACCGGTATGCCAAAGCATTTGAAACGAGGAAAAGATATGATCAACAAAGCTTGACTTGAATCCACCGGAGAGAAAAAAGAATGAAGAATTATAGTCTCGAAGCTTCCTCAGTATCTTCTTGAGAATCACCGGATAAGAACATTGAGGAAAGAATGAAGAAACTTCACATCCATAAGATGGATACTTGATTCAAAAATCCGAGTCCTTGAAGAAAAAGGGTGGGAGGGTGGGTAAAACAAAGGCAACTTGGGACGAATGAAACAAACACCGTTGAGAATACTTAGAGTTGATCTTGCGAATGTTGAAATGATCGGATCCACTTGAAGAGAAACATACCGGTTGGAAAGAATTGACATGACAATCTCGACTATCATGAAGGATTGGTATTCACATAGAAGTATGCGAATATCGCTTAGGGAAGGTATGGAATCAACACTTGACTTCGAAGCAACTCGAATACCACAACTGAAAAACAAAATAAAGGATTGGCTTGCAGAATAAGCCGGAACAAACATATGATAGGGATTTCGTCCGGAGTTTTTGTGGTGGGGCCCACACGGGCTCGATCGTACAACACCATCATGTACAAGGTAGTGCACATGACATACGAAGCGTCCCCGAGTCAGCATAGCCAAGGACTCTTTAAGACACAACGAGACCACTGTAAAACCAACCGTGGATGGGCGGACCACTAGACGTCGAACCCCAATCTCATATCATCATCTGTCGGAAAGATATCCTAGGAGCTAATTGAATTCCCACTTATAAACTCCCGAAACTTTCCGGTTATGCAATCAGGTGTTGGGGATACAGGGGAAGCATAATATCTCACCCAAAACTACCAAATCCTACATCCAGTTGTATCCATCCTTCAACACATAACCAAGAAACCTTCGGAAATCATTTACCTCAACCTTCGAAAAGCATCCGTTATACGAGTTATGGCAATACTCCCGAACTCCCGCCACAGTACTGGGTGGCGTCGAGGTTATCTCACCAACAACTGCATAAAAGAGATTTTCGATGTCGGCGAAACTCAGGTATTCCAGAACTACAATGATAAAATTGTGACGACAACACCTCGGAGCTCAACTCCCCGGGACACTGCCACAACCCCTAAATGTCAGGAGGCACCAAGAACAATGTTCTCGTCACAAAATCATCGGAACGATTCCAAGATACCCGCGTGATCCTAAAAAATTAAGGGAAATTTTAGGAGAGAATAGTCAAAACTCTACGTCAGGAGGCCTCACCAGAGCGATGAAGGGACTGAGGAGTAAAAGAAATCCGACTCTCCGATATATATATATAATCCTAAAATACTAAAAACATTTTCCTAGACTCAACAACGCCAGCGATTCGATCAAGCAGGGGGCTCCTAAGTCAGGGAAGGCTCTGATTACCAACTTGTAACACCCATGATGCGGCTATATCTCCCACGTATCGGAGCACGACTTAGAGGCATAACCGCATTGTAGGCATGTCGCAAGAGGGGTAATCTTTACACATCCCATGCACTGAATGAGAAAGGGATAAAGAGTTGGCTTACAATTGCCACTTCACACAATACAATCAAGGTCCGACTACGAAACCAAATAAAGAAAGACAACCCCTAATGCTAGATCCCCGATCGCCCCGACTGGGCTCCACTACTGATCGGAAGGAAACGAAACAACACAGAAACACGATCTTCATCGAGCTCCTCCTTGAGCTCGGTTGCATCACCTGCATTGGTATCATCGGCACCTGCAACTGTTTGGAAGTATCTGTGAGTCACGAGGACTCAGCAATCTCACACCCGCGAGATCAAGACTATTTAAGCTTATGGGTAGGAAAGGATGGTGAGGTGGAGCTGCAGCAAGCACTAGCATATATGGTGGCTAACTTACGCAAATAAGAGCGAGAAGAGAAGCAAAGCAACGGTCGTGAACTATAAGTGATCAAGAAGTGATCCTGAAAGTACTTACGCTCAAGCATAACACAAGAACCATGTTCACTTCCCGGACTCCACCGGAAAGAGACCATCACGGCTACACATGCGGTTGATGCATTTTAATTAAGTTAAGTGTCAAGTTCTCTACAACCGGACATTAACAAATTCCCATCTGCCCATAACCGCGGACACGGCTTTCGAAAGTTCAAAACCCTGCAGGGATGTCCCAACTTAGCCCATCACAAGCTCTCACGGTCAACGAAGGATATTCCTTCTCCCAGGACGGCCTGATCAGACTCGGAATCCCGGTTACAAGACATCTCGACAATGGTAAAACAAGACCAGCAAAGCCACCCGATGTGCCGACAAATCCCGATAGGAGTCACACGTATCTCATTCTCAGGGCAACACCGGATGAGACTAGCTACGAGTAAAACCAAACCTCAAGTTTCCCCGAGGTGGCCCCGCAGGCATCTTGGTTCGGACCAACACTCAGAGGAGCACTGGCCCCGGGGGGGGGGGGGGGTTTAAAATAAAGATGACCCTTGAGTCTGCAGAACCCAAGGGAAATAGGCTTAGGTGGAAAATGGTAAGACCAAGGTTGGGCCTTGCTGGAGGAGTTTTATTCAAGGCGAACTGTCAAGGGGTTCCCATTATAACCCAACCACGTAAGGAACACAAAATCAAGGAACATAACACCGGTATGACGGAAACTAGGGCGGCAAGAGTGGAACAAAACACCAGGCATAAGGCCGAGCCTTCCACCCTTTACCAAGTATATAGGTGCATTAAAGTAAACAAAATATAATAATGATATCCCAACAATAAACATGTCCCAACAAGGAACAACCTCCATCTTCTCCTGCAACTAACAACACTATAAGAGGGGCTGAGCAAAGCGGTAACATAGCCAAACAACGGTTTGCTAGGAAAGGTGGGTTAGAGGCTTGACATGGCAATATGGGAGGCATGATAAGCAAGTGGTAGGTATCGCGGCATAGCAATAGAGCAAACAACTAGCAAGCAAAGACAGAAGTGATTTCGAGGGTATGGTCATCTTGCCTGAGATCCCGCAAGGAAGAAGAACAAGTCCATGAAGAAGACAAACAGACGTAGTCGAACGAATCCTCACAAACGGACGTTAACGGAATCAACCCGAAGAAGCACACCGGAAATAAGCAAACAACATGGTAAACAACCATCACATAAGCATGGCATGATGCACAACCAAGTATGATGCATGACCGGTTTAATGTGGCATGGCATGGCAAAATGCACAAACAATCCTACGAATTAAGTGGAGCTCAATATGCAACGAGTTGCATATTGACGGAACACCACATGACTTATTTAGTTCGATCTTGTTTATGTACCCCAACAATATTAAATGTTGTTAAACATGGCAAGGGGTGAAGCATAATAAAACTACCTAACTAGGCAAGTTTAAACGAGGCCGGAAACAACAAACAACAATTCTGGAAAGTCCTCATATGCAATTTATGGATTTTGTACTGTTCTGCCCTAAACCATATTTTAGAGTTGTTAAACATGCAAATCAAGTACACCATGTTAAACTAGGCAATTTTCTACCCCATTTACATATAAAGTTTATTAGGTTTGGAGCTACGGTTATTTAGTTATGAAATAAAGCATTTTAACATGGCATTAGAGCAAAATTAAAGCAAACATCAATATAAACATTTCAAACATGCATGAAAGTGGCATATTATGAAACTAGATGAAATTCTAGTCATTTTTCATATATAAATCATTTTAATACGATGCTCGGTTAATGAGTTATTATATGCATGAAGTGCAAGGTTTTTTCTACAAGACTGGCAATTCGGGATAAAAGCTAAATTCGTTCGGCAGGGAAAAAACATTGAACGAGCCGAAACTGGTAGGCTAGCCCGATAGGAGGAAAAAAACAGAGGAGGAGCGTTGGGGTGTGGCCTCACCAAGTGGGCCTTGGCCCGTCAGTGGAGAAGGAAGCAGCAGGCCGGCGTGGCTGGGCTGGACGAGCAGATGCGACCAGGCATGGGCGCGTGGAGTGGAAGCAGTCAACGCGGGCACTCCTGGCTGCGGCTGTTCGTCGTCTCGTTCCAGGAGAAGGAGCAGGGCGAAGCAGAGCAGCAGCAGAGGGACTTGGCGGTGCGAGCGACCACGGGAACCGGCCGGATCTGAGGCAAGGGCGGCGGTGGAAGGTGACGGCTTCAAGCGGTGCAGACGCGGCAACAGGGCGATGCAGGAAGCAGGGAGGCTGGCGGATGTAGAGGTCCAGCGAGGAACTCCGGCGAAGGGGGCTTGGGGAGGTCGATCCAGACCAGATGGGTCGCGTCCGAGGCTTGGGCGCACCGAAGCTTCGGGATGGAGGCGGTAGACAGCATCCATGGCCACGGTGGCTCCCTGGGTCGCTGGCCGGCGACGTGCGACGGAGGGCCGAGCGGGAGCTCTGGTTCCTGGTCTGCTGTGGAGGAACTCGGGAAGGCAGGCGCCCTACAGGCATCCAAGGCGTCCTGTGGGACACAGGGAGAAAGAGAGAGTTGAGAGAGCAGGAGAACGAAGGAAGGACAGAGGGAGAGGGTGCGGGGTTCATGCGGTCGAAGCAGAGGACGGCGTCGAGCTCGTTCCCGAGCCGAGGAAGCAGGGGCGCGGGACATGGCGCGATGCAGGAAGATGGAGGTCATCAGCGGAAGATCTCGTGGATTTTTGGGTGGTGCGGAAAACACAGGAGGCGGCCGGAGAGAGGTGGATCTCAGATGGGTGGTGGTTGGCTCGTTGGGGAAGACGAGGAGGAGACCAGGTGGGCTGGCGGTGGCATGATGGGAAAGGAGGGATGGGACGGCTAGGTTCTAGGGTTAGGTAGGTTTACACTGATTAAATAGAAGGTACGTTTTTGTTAGGGGCTAAACTGGTCCGTCCGATCGTAATCGGGCGGTCGAAACAATATAGGCTAGGAAGACCAAATAAGAAAACGGTGATGCTTTGTAGATGTTTGGGGATGATCCGAAACCAACGGTGACGATTGCCCGGGTAGGGTCCGGGACAGCTTTCGGACGCGCGCGCGAGGAGGGCTGATAACCCAGAAGTATAGGGGATCGCAACAGCTTTCGAGGAGGACGATTGCAAGATGATCATACCCTCGAAATCACTACTATCTTTGCTTTGCTAGATGCTCACTCTTTTGCTATGCCTATGCTACGATGCCTACCCCTTGCTTATCATGCCTCCCAAATTGCCATGTTCAACCTCTAACCCACCATGTCCTAGCAAACCGTTGATTGGCTATGTTACCACTTTGCTCAGCCCCTCTTATAGCGTTGCTAGTTGCAGGTGAAGATTGGAGACCGTTCCTTGTTGGAACATTATTTAATTGTTGGGATATCATTATATTATCATGTTATCTTAATGCATCTATATACTTGGTAAAGGGTGGAAGGCTCGGCCCCTCGCCTAGTGTTTTGTTCCACTCTTGCCGCCCTAGTTTCCGTCATATCGGTGTTCTGTTCCCGGATTTTGTGTTCCTTACGCGATTGGGTTATAATGGGAACCCCTTGATAGTTCGCCTTGATTAAAGCTTTTCCAGCAATGCCCAACCTTGGCTTTACCATTTGCCACCTAGCCTCTTTTTCCCTTGGGTTTCCGGAGCCCGACGGTCATCTTATTTAACCCCCCCCCCCCCGGGGCCAGTGCTCCTCTGAGTGTTGGTCCGACCGAGTAGACTGCGGGGCCACCTCGGGGCAACTTGAGGGTTGGTTTTACTCGTAGGATGTCTCATCTGAGTGTGCCCTGAGAACGAGATATGTGCAGCTCCTATCGGGATTTGTCAGCACATTCGGGCGGTGTTGCTGGATTTGTTTTAACTTGTCGAAGTGTCTTGTAGAACCGGGATACCGAGTCTGATCGGAATGTCTCGGGAGAAGGTCTATTCCTTTGTTGACCATGAGAGCTTGTCATGGGCTAAGTTGGGACTCCCCTGCAGGGATTTGAACTTTCGAAAGTCATGCCCGCGGTTATGGGCAGATGGGAATTTGTTAATGTCTGGTTGTAGATAACTTGAACCTTAACTTAATTAAAATGAATCGACCGTGTGAGTTACCGTGATGGTCCCTTCTCGGCGGAGTCCGAGAAGTGAACACGGTGTTGGAGTTATGCTTGCCGCGGGATGCCCTCTAGTTACTCGTTCGCGCTTTGCCTCCTCTTCTCGCTCTCTTTTGCGAACAGGATAGCCACCATATATGCTAGTCGCTTGCTGCAGCTCCACATATTTTACCTAGCCTTACCCATAAGCTTAAATAGTCTTGATCGCGAGGGTGCGAGATTGCTGAGTCCCTGTGGCTCACAGATTACTTCCAAATCAGATGCAGGGCCTGATGATTCCGTTCCAGATGACGCGCTTGAGCTCAAGTGGGAGTTCGACGAGGACTCACGCCGATACTACGTGTCTTTCCGTGATGATCAGTAGTGGTGCCCAGTTGGGGTGATCGGGATCGTGTCGCATGTTGGGTTTATCTTTTATTTTGGCGCCGTAGTCAAGCCATGAGTGTTTGATTGTTGTAATTCTATTTATGTACTTTGATTAACGTGGCGAGTGTAAGCCAACTATGTATCTCCCCTTTTATTATCTATATTACATGGGATGTTGTGAAGATTGCCTAACTTGCAACATTACTTTCAATGCGGTTATGTCCCTAAGTCGTGCCTCGACACGTGGGAGCTATAGCCACATCGAGGGCATTACAGCTGATAACCCACAAGTATAGGGGATCACAACAGCTTTCGAGGGTAGAATATTCAACCCAAATTTATTGATTCAACACAAGGGGAGCCAAAGAATATTCTCAAGTATTAGCAGCTGAGTTGTCAATTCAACCACACCTGGAAACTTAGTATCTGCAGCAAAGTGTTTAGTAGCACAGTAATATGATAGTGGTGGTAGCGGCAACAAAAGTAAAGACAACAAAAGTAATGCTTTTGGTATTTAGTAGTGATTGTAACAGTAGCAACGGAAAAGTAAATAAGCGTAAACCAGTATATGGAAAACTCGTAGGCACCAGATCAATGATGGATAATTATGCCGGATACGGTTCATCATGTAACAGTCATAACATAGGGTGACACAGAACTAGCTCCAATTCATCAATGTAATGTAGGCATGTATTCCGTATATAGTCATACGTGCTTATGGAAAAGAACTTGCATGACATCTTTTGTCCTACCCTCCCGTGGCAGCGGGGTCCTATTGGAAACTAAGGGATATTAAGGCCTCCTTTTAATAGAGAACCGGAACAAAGCATTAGCACATAGTGAATACATGAACTCCTCAAACTATGGTCATCACCGGGAGTGGTCCCGATTATTGTCACTTCGGGGTTGCCGGATCATAACACATAGTAGGTGACTATAGACTTGCAAGATAGGATCAAGAACTCACATATATTCATGAAAACATAATAGGTTCAGATCTGAAATCATGGCACTCGGGCCCTAGTGACAAGCATTAAGCATAGCAAAGTCATAGCAACATCAATCTCAGAACATAATGGATACTAGGGATCAAACCCTAACAAAACTAACTCGATTACATGATAAATCTCATCCAACCCATCACCGTCCAGCAAGCCTACGATGGAATTACTCACGCACGGCGGTGAGCATCATGAAATTGGTGATGGAGGATGGTTGATGATGACGACGGCGACGAATCCCCCTCTCCGGAGCCCCGAACGGACTCCAGATCAGCCCTCCCGAGAGGTTTTAGGGCTTGGCGGCGGCTCCGTATCGTAAAACGCGATGATTTCTTCTCTCTGATTTTTTTCTCTCCGAAAGCAAATATATAGAGTTGGAGTTGGCGTCGGAGGGTTCCAGGGGGCCCACGAGGTAGGGGGCGCGCCCTAGGGGGGCGCCCCCACCCTCGTGAGAAGGGTGTGGGCCCCCTGGTCTTCATCTTTGGCGAGGATTTTTTATTTTTTTTCTAAGATGTTCCGTGGAGTTTCAGGTCATTCCGAGAATATTTGTTTTCTGCACATAAAACAACACCATGGCAATTCTGCTGAAAACAGCGTCAGTCCGGGTTAGTTCCATTCAAATCATACAAGTTAGAGTCCAAAACAAGGGCAAAAGTGTTTGGAAAAGTAGATACGACGGAGACGTATCAACTCCCCCAAGCTTAAACCCTTGCTTGTCCTCAAGCAATTCAGTTGACAAACTGAAAGAAAGAAAGAAAAACTTTTACAAACTCTGTTTGCTCTTGTTGTTGTAACTATGTCAAGCCAGCATTCAAGTTTTCAGCATAGATCATAACTAACCACATTTGCAATAATTCTCAGGTCTCATAATTACTCATATCAATAGCATAATCAACTAGCAAGTCATAATAATAAATCTCGGATGACAACACTTTCTCAAAACAATCATAATATGATATAACAAGATGGTATCTCGCTAGCCCTTTCTGAGACCGCAAAACATAAATGCAGAGCACCTTTAAAGATCAAGGACTGACTAGACATTGTAATTCATGGTAAAAGAGATCCAATCATAGTCATACCCAATATAAATTAATAGTGATGAATGCAAATGACAGCTGTGCTCTCCAGCTAGTGCTTTTTAATAAGAGGGTGATGACTCAACATAAAAGTAAATGGATAGGCCCTTCGCAGAGGGAAGCAGGGATTTGTAGAGGTGCCAGAGCTCGGTTTTGAAATAGAGATAAATTGTATTTTGAGCGGTATACTTTCATTGTCAACGTAACAACTAAGAGATGGCGATATCTTCCATGCTAAACACATTATAGGCGGTTCCCAAACAGAATGGTAAAGTTTATACTCCCCCTCCACCAACAAGCATCAATCCATGGCTTGCTCGAAACAACGAGTGCCTCCAACATACATCAGGTCCCAGGGGGAGTTTTGTTTGCAATTAATTTTGATTTAGTTTGCATAAAGCATGGGACTGGGCATCCCGGTGACCAGCCATTTTCTCGTGAGTGAGGAGCGGAGTCCACTCCTCTTGAGAATAACCCGCCTAACACGGAAGATAAGGACAGCCTTGGTTGATACATGAGCTATTCGAGCATACAAAACAGAATGTTTATTTGAAGGTTTAGAGTTTGGCACATACAAATTTACTTGGAACGGCAGGTAGATACCGCATATAGGAAGGTATAGTGGACTCATCTGGAATAACTTTGGGGTTTAAGGGATTGGATGCACAAGCAGTATTCCCGCTTAGTACAAGTGAAGGCTAGCAAAAGACTGGGAAGCGACCAACTAGAGAGCGACAACAGCCATGTACATGCATTAAAATTAATAAACATTGGATGCAAGCATGAGTAGGATATAATCCACCATGAACATAAATATCGTGAAGGCTATGTTGATTTTGTTTCAACTACATGCGTGAACATGTGCCAAGTCAAGTCACTTAAATCATTCAAAGGAGGATACCACCCCATCATACCACATCATAATCATCTCAATAGCATGTTGGCACACAAGGTAAACCATTATAACTCATAGCTAATCAAGCATGGCACAAGCAACTATGATCTCTAATTGTCATTGCAAACATGTTTATTCATAATAAGCTGAATCAAGAACGAGGGACTCATCATATTTACAAAAACAAAAGAGGTCGAGTTCATACCAGCTTTTCTCATCTCAGTCAGTCCATCATATATCATCATAATTGCCTTTCACTTGCACGACCGAACGGTGTGAATAATAATAAGAGTGCACGTGCATTGGACTAAGCTGGAATCTGCGAGCATTCAATAAACAGGAGAAGACAAGGCAATATGGGCTCTTGGTTAAATCAACAATAATGCATATAAGAGCCACTTCAACAATTTAATTATGGTCTTCTCCTACTGACCCCCAAAGAAAAGAAAAGAAATAAAACTATTTACACGGGAAAGCTCCCAACAAGCAAAAGAAGAACGGGAAATATTTTTGGGTTTTCTTTTTAATTATTACTACTACAGCAGAAAAATAAACTACTACTAATTTTTTTGGTTTTTCTTAAGGTTTAACAAACACACAAGAAGAAAGCAGGAAAAAGAAAATAAACTAGCATGGATATTACAGTGAAAAAGTATGAGCACCGACATCTAGCAATGAGTGTGTGTGAACATAAATGTAATGTCGGTGAGAAATACGTACTCCCCCAAGCTTAGGCTTTTGGCCTAAGTTGGTCTATGGCCACGGCTGGCCTGGCGGATATCCATAATAATAGTTGTTGGGGTCGTACTGTGATGAGGAAGAATAGTTGGGATCATACTGATGTGCAGCGGTTATCGCCTGCTGAGCTGCAGCGTGGAGTCGAGCTGCCTCCGCTCTCCTCTCGTACTCTTCTGCCTCCTCTCTGGTAATAACATATCTTCCTTTTGTCTGTGAATCAAAGAAGGCAGGAGCAGGGAGAGTAATACGGAAAACACGTCGTTTATCAAAAATTAAACGATATAAGAGAGGTGATTCAGGCCTCTCGACAAACTGGTGCGAAGCCATAGAGTCATAATCTAAATATGCAGGAGGCAACTCCATATCACCCTCACGAATGTCTATCTCAAGAAAATGAGCTAAGCGGGTTGCATAAATTCCTCCAAAGAAATCTCCATTATGTCTATTATGATGCAACCTACGAGCTACAATGGCTCCCATATGATAAGATTGGTCTCCTAACACAGCACTCCTAAGAATGCTAAGATCAGGGACACACATGTGACATGCTTCATCCTTAGCATTTATGCATCTACCGATGAAGAGAGCAAAATAATGTATAGCAGGAAAGTGAATGCTCCCTATGGTAGCCTGCGTTATATCTCTAGATTCCCCCACAGTTATACTAGCAAGAAAGTTTCTAAATTCAGATTTAGGGGGATCCCTAACACTACCCCATGATGGAAGTTTGCAAGCAGAAGTGAAATCCTCTAAGTCCATGGTATAAGATTTGTCATAGAGATCAAACATGACTGAAGGAGAATTACGCGAAGATGAATACTCAAACCTCCTCACAAATGAACTTGTGAGATCATGATACTGGGGGCATTTGTTAGCCTCAAAATCCTCAAGACCGGCATTGCGCAAATATGCTTTGAATTCTTCTTTAATTCCCGCACGGTCCATAAAATTTTCCGACGGCCATTCGCAAGGCCGTACTGGAGCGTCTCTTGGTGGATCCTCGTCAGCATCGCGCATAGCAATCCTGGGTCCTTGCTTCTTAGAGGAACCACCTTGGAACATCTTCCTAAGCATATTGTTTTTCTCTGAAAAATTCTGAAATTTTTAGTAACTTCAAACAAAAGTGAACCAACTTCAATAATATTGATAGCAACTACTCCTACAAGTGCCTAGAGCCTATATCAAGCATTAGAACTACTTGGAACCATATAAATTTGACATGCAAGCTCAAGAACATGGTCACCTATGCAGCACAAATTTGCAAAGAATAAAGCACTAGAACAAAAACTAATTGGACCAATGGAGGAGTCACATACCAAGGAACAATCTCCCCAAGCAGTTTTGCGAGAGGTGCTTTGAGCAAGGAGATCGAAAATCACAGCAAAAGTGGCTGGAACTCGTGCTTGAGTTGGTTTTTCGGGTTTGTGTGAGACAGAGGAAGAAGATGGGTGCTGGGATAAGTGGAGGAGGGCCACCGTGGGCCCACGAGGGGGCCCTAGGGGGGGCGCCCACCACCCTCGTGGCCAGGTGGCAGCTCCTCCCGCGGTAATTTTTGCACAGTAAATCCTCAAATATTCCCGAAAAAATCATATTAAATTGGCATGGCATTCTGAGGACTTTTATTTTCGGGATATTTTTATATTGCACGGATAAGTCAGGAAACAGACAGAAAAATACTATTTTTACTTTATTTAATATAAATAACAGAAAGTAAAAGAGGGTACAGAAGTTTGTGCTTCTAGTTTCATCCATCTCATGCTCATCAAAAAGAATCCACTAACAAGGTTGATCAAGTCTTGTTAACAAACTCATTCCGATAATCATGAAACCGGAGAAATTTCGAATAACACTAAGTTACCTCAACGGGGATATGCACATCCCCAATAATAAGAATATCATATTTCTTCTTGACAGTAGGAAGAGGAAATTCAAAACCTCCAAATATAATCGATGGAATTTTTCCAATAGAGTTGATACTATGAACTTGAGGTTGTTTCCTCGGAAAGTGTACCGTATGCTCATTACCATTAACATGAAAAGTGACATTGCCTTTGTTGCAATCAATAACAGCCCCTGCAGTATTAAGAAAAGGTCTTCCAAGAATAATAGACATACTATCATCCTCGGGAATATCAAGTATAACAAAGTCCGTTAAAATAGTAACGTTTGCAACCACAACAGGCACATCCTCACAAATACCGACAGGTATAGCAGTTGATTTATCAGCCATTTGCAAAGATATTTCAGTAGGTGTCAGCTTATTCAAGTCAAGTCTACGATATAAAGAGAGAGGCATAACACTAACACCGGCTCCAAGATCACATAAAGCAGTTTTAATATAATTTCTTTTAATGGAGCAAGGTATAGTAGGTACTCCGGGGTCTCCAAGTTTCTTTGGTATTCCACCCTTAAAAGTATAATTAGCAAGCATGGTGGAAATTTCAGCTTCCGGTATCTTTCTTTTATTAGTAATGATATCCTTCATATATTTAGCATAAGGATTTGTTTTGAGCACATCAGTTAATCGCATACGCAAAAAGATAGGCCTAATCATTTCAGCAAAGCGCTCAAAATCCTCATCATCCTTTTTCTTGGATGGTTTCGGAGGAAAAGGCATGGGTTTCTGAACCCAAGGTTCCCTTTCTTTACCATGTTTCCTAGCAACAAAGTCTCTTTTATCATAACGTTGATTCTTTGATTGTGGGTTATCAAGATCAACAGCAGGTTCAATTTCTACATCATTATCATTACTAGGTTGAGCATCATCATGAACATCATCATTAATATTTTCACTAGGTTCATGTTCATTACCAGATTGTGTTTCAGCATCAGACATAGAATATCATTTGGATTATCAGGTGGTTCAGCAATAGGTTCACTAGAAGTTTGCACAGTTCTATCATTTTTCTTCTTCTTCTTTTTAGAAGAACTAGGAACATCAATATTATTTCTTTGAGAATCTTGCTCGATTCTCTTAGGGTGGCCTTCAGGATACAAAGGTTCCTGAGTCATTCTACCAGTTCTAGTAGCCACTCTAACAGCATAATCATTTTTCTTACTATTCATTTCATCAAGCACTTCTTTTTGAGCCTTAAGTACTTGTTCTACTTGAGTGGTAACCATAGAAGCATGTTTGCTAACAAGTTTAAGTTCACCTTTAATATTAGCCATATAATCACCCAAGCGTCTAATCATATAAGCATTTTCTTTTAATTGTCTACCAAAATAAGCATTGAAGTCGTCTTGCTTAAACATAAAGTTATCAAACTCATCCAAGCACTGACTAGCAATTTTAGTAGGAGGGACTTCAGCTTTATCATATCTATAGAGAGAATTTACCTTTACTACCTGTGTCGGGATATCGGGATCAGGAGGTTCTTCAGTAAATAAAGAATTGAGATCATATGTTTCTTCAACAGGCGGTATATTAAGACCATGTATTTCTTCAATAGGAGGTAAATTCTTAACGTCTTCAGCTTTAATACCTTTTTCTTTCATAGATTTCTTTGCCTCTTGCATATCTTCGGGACTGAGAAATAGAACACCTCTCTTCTTCGGAGTTGGTTTAGGAATAGGCTCAGTAATTGGAGCAGGAGCTGGCTCAGGAGGTGCCCAATTATTTTCATTTGTCAACATATTATTCAATAGAATTTCAGCTTCATCCGGTGTTCTTTCCCTGAAAAGAGAACCAGCACAACTATCCAGGTAATCTCTGGAAGCATCGGTTAGTCCATTATAAAAGATATCAAGTATTTCAGGTTTCTTAAGAGGATGATCAGGCAAAGCATTAAGTAACTTGAGAAGCCTCCCCCAAGCTTGTGGGAGACTCTCTTCTTTAATTTGCACGAAGTTGTATATTTCCCTCAAAGCAGCTTGTTTCTTATGAGCAGGGAAATATTTAGCAGAGAAGTAATAAATCATATCCTGGGGACTACGCACACAACCAGGATCAAGAGAATTAAACCATATCTTAGCATCACCCTTTAATGAGAACGGAAATATTTTGAGTATATAAAAGTAACGCGATCTCTCATCATTAGTGAACAGGGCAGCTATATCATTTAACTTAGTAAGATGTGCCACAACAGTTTCAGATTCATAGCCATAAAACGGATCAGATTCAACCAAAGTAATTATATCAGGATCAACAGAGAATTCATAATCCTTATCAGGAACACATATAGGTGAAGTAGCAAAAGCAGGGTCGGGTTTCATTTTATCTCTAAGTGATTCTTTGTTCCATTTAATTAATAACCTCTTAAGCTCATATCTATCTTGCAAGCTAAAATAGCGGCAGAAGATTCCATATCAAAAAGATAGCCCTCAGGAATAACAGGCATATTTCCATCATCACTATCATCATCGTATTCAGATTCAATAATTTCTTTTTCTCTAGCCCTAGCAATTTGTTCATCAAGAAATTCACCAAGGGGCACAGTAGTATCAGGCATAGAAGCAGTTTCATCATAAGTATCATGCATAGCAGAAGTGGCATCATCAATAACATGCGACATATCAGAACGAATAGCAGAAGCAGGTGTAGGTGTCGCTAACTTACTCATAACAGAAGGTGAATCAAGTGCAGAGCTAGATGGCAGTTCCTTACCTCCCCTCGTAGTTGAGGGATAGATCTTGGTTTTTGGATCTCTCAAGTTCTTCATAGTGTCCAGCAGATATAAATCCCAAGTGACTCAAAGAATAGAGCTATGCTCCCCGGCAACGGCGCCAGAAATTAGTCTTGATAACCCACAAGTATAGGGGATCGCAACAGCTTTCGAGGGTAGAGTATTCAACCCAAATTTATTGATTCGACACAAGGGGAGCCAAAGAATATTCTCAAGTATTAGCAGCTGAGTTGTCAATTCAACCACACCTGGAAACTTAGTATCTGCAGCAAAGTGTTTAGTAGCAAAGTAATATGATAGTGGTGGTAGCGGCAACAAAAGTAAAGACAGCAAAAGTAATGTTTTTGGTATTTTGTAGTGATTGTAACAGTAGCAGCGGGAAAGTAAATAAGCGTAAACCAGTATATGGAAAACTCGTAGGCACCGGATCAGTGATGGATAATTATGCCGGATGCGGTTCATCATGTAACAGTCATAACATAGGGTGACACAGAACTAGCTCCAATTCATCAATGTAATGTAGGCATGTATTCCGTATATAGTCATACGTGCTTATGGAAAAGAACTTGCATGACATCTTTTGTCCTACCCTCCCGTGGCAGCGGGGTCCTATTGGAAACTAAGGGATATTAAGGCCTCCTTTTAATAGAGAACCGGAACAAAGCATTAGCACATAGTGAATACATGAACTCCTCAAACTATGGTCATCACCGGGAGTGGTCCCGATTATTGTCACTTCGGGGTTGCCGGATCATAACACATAGTAGGTGACTATAGACTTGCAAGATAGGATCAAGAACTCACATATATTCATGAAAACATAATAGGTTCAGATCTGAAATCATGGCACTCGGGCCCTAGTGACAAGCATTAAGCATAGCAAAGTCATAGCAACATCAATCTCAGAACATAATGGATACTAGGGATCAAACCCTAACAAAACTAACTCGATTACATGATAAATCTCATCCAACCCATCACCGTCCAGCAAGCCTACGATGGAATTACTCACGCACGGCGGTGAGCATCATGAAATTGGTGATGGAGGATGGTTTATGATGACGACGGCGACGAATCACCCTCTCCGGAGCCCCGAACGGACTCTAGATCAGCCCTCCCGAGAGGTTTTAGGGCTTGGCGGCGGCTCCGTATCGTAAAACGCGATGATTTCTTCTCTCTGATTTTTTTCTCTCCGAAAGCAAATATATAGAGTTGGAGTTGGCGTCGGAGGGTTTCCAGGGGGCCCACGAGGTAGGGGGCGCGCCCTAGGGGGGCGGCGCCCCACACCCTCGTGAGAAGGGTGTGGGCCCCCTGGTCTTCATCTTTGGCGAGGATTTTTTATTGTTTTTTCTAAGATGTTCTATGGAGTTTCAGGTCATTCCGAGAATATTTGTTTTCTGCACATAAAACAACACCATGGCAATTCTACTGAAAACAGCGTCAGTCCGGGTTAGTTCCATTCAAATCATACAAGTTAGAGTACAAAACAAGGGCAAAAGTGTTTGGAAAAGTAGATACGACGGAGACGTATCAAGGGCCGCGGGCTGACGAGAGAGGTTAGGTTGAGCCTGCCGGTAAGTAGTGGATTGTGTAGACGGTCTAGGGAGGAAAGAGAGGAAAAGCCCGGCAACAGTTTTCGGAGACCGAAAACGTCCGACGATAGACCGACCATATTGCCGTTATAAATATCCATTGGGGCATCAAACGAACTCCGATTGCGATGAAACTTGGCAGGCGGTCTACCTACACTATAACAAGACCGCACGCCAACTCTCATCCCATTCCGAGAACATTTTCGGGCCACTTATAAAATACTATTTCGGACATGCCGCGGGCGCGTGCGAGTGTGGTTGGGCGCAGAACGGACAACAGACGGAACTGGGGGAACCCGGACGGATGCAAGTTTTGAAAACATGATGATTCAATGCACATGATGACATGGCAAGATGCAACATGCAAACGAATGACAAGGCAACAACACGAATAACTGGAAGACACCTGGCACATCGGTCTCGGGGCGTCACACCTCCACACCGCTCCAAACGGAGATTAGCATCCGCAAGGGTGTGAACTTCGGGATACATCATCGTCTCCGCGTGCCTTGGTTATCTCTTACCCGAGCCCTTTACTTATGCACTTTAATTTTTGATAGCCATATTGTTTCTTGTCATATATCTTGCTATCACTTTGTTGTTTATCTTGCTTAGCATAAGTTGTTGGTGCACATAGGTGAGCCTAGTTGTTGTAGGTTTTGTGCTTGACAAATTAACCGCTAGGTTTATTCCGCATTTGTTCAAGCCTAAACTGTAATTATTTTAAAGCGCCTATTCACCCCCCTCTAGGCGACATCCTCGTTCTTTCATATAGTATATATGATCAACATAGTGATGTCCACCATTGAAAACTACTCCATCTCACGTGATGATCGGACATGGTTTAGTTGATTTGGATCATGTGATCATTTAGATGACTAGAGGGATGTCTATCTAAGTGGGAGTTCTTAAGTAATATGATTAATTGAACTTAAATTTATCATGAACTTAGTCCTGGTAGTATTTGCATAACTATGTTGTAGATATTGCTTGCGATGTAGCTCCCCGTTTATTTTTTGATATGTTCCTAGAGAAAAACTATGTTGAAAGATGATAGTAGCAATGATGCAGACTAGGTCCGTGATCTGAGGATTATCCTCATTGTTGCACAGAAGAAATATGTCCTTGATGCACCGCTAGGTGATAGAACTATTGCAGGAGCAGATGCAGACGTTATGAACGTTTTGACAAGCTCGGTATGATGACTACTTGATAGTTTAGTGACCATGCTTTACGGCTTAGAACCGGGACTTCAAAAATGTTTTAAATACCATGGAGCATATAAGATGTTCCAAGAGTTGAAATTAGTATTTCAGACTCATGCCATTGTCAAGAGGTATGAGACCTCTAACAAATACTTTGCCTACAAGATGGAGGAGAATAGCTCAGGTAGTGAGCATGTGCTCAGAATGTCTGAGTACTACAGTCACTTGAATCAAGTGGGAGTTAATCTTCCAGATAAGATAGTGATTGACAGAGTTCTCTAGTCACTATCACCAAGTTACTAGAACTTCGTGATGAACCATAATATGCAAGGGATAACGGAAACGATTCCCAAGCTCTTCGCGATGCTGAAATTGGGGAAGGTAGAAATCAAGAAAAATCATCAAGCGTTGATGGTTGACAAGACCACTAGTTTCAAGCAAAAGGGCAAGGGAAAGAAAGGGAACTTCAAGAATAATGGCAAGCAAGTTGCCACTCCCATGATGAAGCCCAAAGCTAGACCCAAGCCTGAAACTGAGTGCTTCTACTGCAAAGGAAATGGTCACTGGAAGTGGATCTGCCCTAGATACTTGGCGGATAAGAAGGATGGCAAAGTGAACAAAGGTATATTTGATATACATGTTATTGATGTGTACTTTACTATTGTTTATAGCAACCCCTCAGTATTTGATACTAGTTCAGTTGCTAAAGATTAGTAACTCGAAACAGGAGTTGCGGAATGAACGGAGACTAGTTAAGGGTGAAGTGACGATGTGTGTTGGAAGTGGTTCCAAGATTAATATGATCATCATCGCACACTCCCTATACCTTCGGGATTAGTGTTGAACCTAAAATAAATGTTATTTGGTGTTTGCTTTGAGCATGAATATGATTGGATCATGTTTATTGCAATACGGTTATTCATTTAAGTCAAAGAATAATTGTTATTCTATTTACATGAATAAAACCTTCTATGGTCATACACTCAATATAAATGGTTTATTGAATCTCAATCGTAGTGATACACATCTATAATACCTAAATAGTTCATCCCCACTAATCTATTTCTCTTGACATGCAAGCTATCCACATCAGCAATCAACATGCAGCCAATCCACCTCAGCTAATCGGCCACATCATCAAGTTTTTTTCTATCCTTTCAGCCATTCCACGTTTTTTCTATAGACTGTAGATGATTCCACGTCGGTCGCACGCTATTACCTTCTGCAACGCATCGCTTCACTGGTGAATTTTTTCGTCGGTTCGTTTCTTTTAGACTTGGCTATATGCCCTGGTCACTGAAGCGATGAGTCGTTTACTATTCAGACGAGCAGTCGAGAAGCACAGATGCATCGTATCGATTCGTATTACCATCACCTCTCCACCACATTTTTATATGATCCTCCTATTTTAATCGACATCTAACGCCATTGTTTGGATCTACAGTTCCATTCAAGCTCCGGTGCGCACAACCTCATTATCAAAGATGGAGTTTGATGTCGCCCATCACACCACGTATGGATGGTGCCGCTCCACGCCTGCTAGCTGCGCGTTGCCGGCACCTGCAACGCATCCCAATTGCCCGGCATCGGCTTCGCCTGACCATGGAGCAGCGCCTGGACAGCGCCACCAAAAAATCTGCAGCGCGTCGGCGGCACGAGCAGCGCTTCTTGGTGCCGAGCATCGGTTTCTCCCGGCCATCTACTTCCCGACGGCCAGCATCGGCTTTGGCCGGAAGCGGATGCCCTCCACAGTCCACACCCATCCCACGCCCGTCACATCTCCTCCATGGATCTTGCTGCTACCCGTCGTCCAACCCCTCCTTCATTTGCTTCGGCATGGAGCCCGACGAGCCATTCAGCGTGCCTTACAGTGACAGAGTAAGAATAGGTGTTCTTTAATCTCGGGCTCTGCTTGCCTCACAAAGTACTTAAATTAGTGTCACCCACATAGGTAACTTTACCTTGCATATATATTGTAGGTATAAAATTTGCATGAATGATTCACGGCTGGTCTCACTCATCCCCACGGCGAGAGAGCAAGTCCCAGAACAAAGTTGAGGTTATTCTATTAAAAGTGACTAAAATTGTATACCTGATTTCCTGCCCACATTTTTACAAGTAAGAAACGGTTTATTTGGGATCCATCTCGATGGCCCATATGATAAATCATCTCACCCTACCAAGATTAAGTACCATGTGCCATTATTTTGTCCTAGCATACTAAACTGATTTTTCTTACATTCGTGAATTTGTAGTTTTATTTGTTCCATGCTTTCCAAGGCCATTATTAGCCTCTATTCCAAGCACGTTAGTAGCTTCTAGAGCTATTTTTATTATGCAAATAAATTTTTTGTCAATGTTTCTAGAGCAGAAACCTTTCTTTTCATCTAATTAATTTGGTATCTCTAAACCTTTAGTACCGATCCTGCTTAGTGAATGGCTTCAAATCCAAACAAGCTTTGATGCCCTAGGTCTAAACGAGACACATAATTTGTCATTTCTGTATTAAGCATTTGATAGTTCAGGTGGTGCTATCTTCTATTTTTAATTACTGATGTGTTCTGAACATATTTTGGAATAATCAAAATATATTGATGTTGCAGGTTACTTTTGTCTAGATTACAGTGTAAAAAAGCTTTTGTATGGATTAGTTCTCTTTCGATCATTCTCATGTTTTAATGCTGTGAGTTACTTCCACATATATGCGCACCCGAGAGTGTTGACAAGTATAGGTCTGAATAGTTGAAGGAAGATGATACAAAAATAGTTGAAGGAAGGTCAGCCTATTTTTCCAGCCAATTCTCATTAGTCTTGCATGGACGTAAAAATATTACTATGAAACAAGATACATATTGTTTGAAAGTTGCCAAAATTCCAGTGGATAAACATTGTGGGCAAGATGTTTTCCATGCATAAATGGTTGACGTGGCCATGATATTTTGCCAGTGGAACTGAAACCACCAATGTTAATATTTTTTTGGAAGGAAATATTATGTATTTTTCTAGCCAGTTGTGCATTGTTTAATCTCATGAAATGGTTTTTATTTTAGCCAAAAAATGGAATGGCTAAAAAGTATATCCAAATTATTTATATTTCATTTGTCTAACATATCTCATTATTCTTGCTATAATTTCCGCAACAACGTGCGGGGTATTAGCTAGTATTCATAATATTGAAGCCAAAATATGCAAAGTTAATAATGATAGTGCAACTTATTTGTGGCACTGCCGTTTAGGTCATATTGGTGTAAAGGGCATGAAGAAAATCCATGCTGATGGGTTTTGGAATCACTTGATTATGAATCAGTTGATGCTTGCGAACCATGCCTCATGGGCAAGATGACTAAGACTCCGTTCTTCGGAACAATGGAGTGAGCAACAAACTTATTGGAAATAATGCATACTGATGTATGCAGTCCGATAGTGTTGAGGCTCGCGGCAGGTATCGTTATTTCTGACCTTCACAGATGGTTTGAGCAGATATGGGTATATCTACTTGATGAAACATAAGTCTGAAACATTTGAAAAGTTCAAAGAATTTCAGAGTGAAGTGGAAAATCATCGTAACAAGAAAATAAAGTTTCTACGATCTGATCGTGGAGGAGAATATTTGAGTTGCGAGTTTGGTCTTCATTTGAAACAACGCGGAATAGTTTCACAACTCACGCCACCTGGAACACCACAGCGAATGGTGTGTCCGAACATCATAACCGTACATTATTGGATATAGTGCAATCTATGATATCTCTTACCGATGTACCACTATCGTTTTGGGGTTATGCATTAGAGACAGCTATATTTGTTGGGTAACGTAGTAATTTCAAAAAAAATCCTACACACACGCAAGATCATGGTGATGCATAGCAACGAGAGGGGAGAGTGTTGTCTACGTACCCTCGTAGGCCGAAGTGGAAGCGTTGACGCAACATAGAGGAAGTAGTCGTACGTCTTCCCGATCCAACCGATCCAAGCACCGTTACTCCGGCACCTCTGAGTTCTTGGCACACGTTCAGCTCGATGACGCTCCTCGGGCTCCGATCCAGCAAAGCTTCGGGGAGAAGTTCCGTCAGCACGACGGTGTGGTGATGATCTTGATGTTCAACCGTCGCAGGGCTTCGCCTAAGCACCGCTACAATATGACCGAGGTGGAATATGGTGGAGGGGGGCACCGCACAGGGCTAAGGAACGATCACGAAGATCAACTTGTGTGTTCTAGGGTGCCCCCTGCCCCCGTATATAAAGGAGCCAAGGGGAGGGGGCGGCCGGCCAAGGAGGGCGCGCCAAGGGGGAGTCCTACTCCCACCGGGAGTAGGACTCCCTTCTTTCCTAGTTGGAGAAGGAGAAGTGGGAAAGAGGAGGAAGAGGGAAAGGAAAGGGGGGCGCCACCCCCCTCTCCTTGTCCTATTCGGACTAGGGAGGGGAGGGGCGCGCGGCCACCTCTTGTATCCTTTCCTCTTCTCCCTTAGGGCCCATGTAGGCCCAATAACCCCCGGGGGGGGTTCCGGTAACCCCCCCGGTACTCCGGTAAAATCCCGATTTCACCCGGAACGATTCTGATATCCAAATATAGGCTTCCAATATATCGATCTTTATGTCTCGACCATTTCGAGACTCTTCGTCATGTCCATGATCACATCCGGGACTCCGAACTAACTTCGGTACATCAAAACTCATAAACTCATAATATAACTGTCATCGAAACCTTAAGCGTGCGGACCCTACGGGTTCGAGAACAATGTAGACATGACCGAGACATGTCTCTGGTCAATAACCAATAGCGGAACATGGATGCTCATATTGGCTCCTACATATTCTACGAAGATCTTTATCGGTCAGACCGCATAACAACATACGTTGTTCCCTTTGTCATCGGTATGTTACTTGCCCGAGATTCGATCGTCGGTATCTCAATACCTAGTTCAATCTCGTTACCGGCAAGTCTCTTTACTCGTTTCATAATACATCATCTTGCAACTAACTCATTAGTTGTAATGCTTGCAAGGCTTATGTGATGTGCATTACCGAGAGGGCCCAGAGATACCTCTCCGATAATCGGAGTGACAAACCTAATCTCGAAATACGCCAACCCAACATTCAACTTTGGAGACACCTGTAGAGCTCCTTTATAATCACCCAGTTACGTTGTGACGTTTGGTAGCACACAAAGTGTTCCTCCGATAAACGGGAGTTGCATAATCTCATAGTCATAGGAACATATATAAGTCATGAAGAAAGCAATAGCAACATACTAAACGATCGGGTGCTAAGCTAATGGAATGGGTCATGTCAATCACATCATTCTCCAAATGATGTGATCCCATTAATCAAATGACAACACATGTCTATGGTTAGGAAACATAACCATCTTCGATTAACGAGCTAGTAAAGTAGAGGCATACTAGTGACGTTTGGTTTGTCTATGTATTCACACAAGTATTATGTTTCCGGATAATACAATTCTAGCATGAATAATAAACATTTATCATGATATAAGGAAATAAAATAATAACAATATTATTGCCTCTAGGGCATATTTCCTTCAGTCTCCCACTTGCACTAGAGTCAATAATCTAGATTACACAGTAATGATTCTAACACCCATGGAGCTTTGGTGCTGATCATGTTTTGCTCGTGGAAGAGGCTTAGTCAACGGGTCTGCTACATTCAGATCCATATGTATCTTGCAAATCTCTATGTCTCCCACCTGGACTAGATCCCGGATGGAATTGAAGCGTCTCTTGATGTGCTTGGTTCTCTTGTTAAATCTGGATTCCTTTGCCAAGGCAATTGCACCAGTATTGTCACAAAAGATTTTCATTGGACCCGATGCACTAGGTATGACACCTAGATCGGATATGAACTCCTTCATCCAGACTCCTTCGTTTGCTGCTTCTGAAGCAGCTATGTACTCCGCTTCACATGTAGATCCCGCCACAACGCTTTGTTTAGAACTGCACCAACTGACAGCTCCACCATTTAATGTAAACACGTATCCGGTTTGCGATTTAGAATCGTCCGGATCAGTGTCAAAGCTTGCATCAACGTAACCATTTACGATGAGCTCTTTGTCACCTCCATATATGAGAAACATATCCTTAGTCCTTTTCAGGTATTTCAGGATGTTCTTGACCGCTGTCCAGTGATCCACTCCTGGGTTACTTTGGTACCTCCCTGCTAGACTTATAGCAAGACACACATCAGGTCTGGTACACAGCATTGCATACATGATAGAGCCTATGGCTGAAGCATAGGGAACATCTTTCATTTTCTCTCTATCTTCTGCATTGGTTGGACTTTGAGTCTTACTCAATTTCACACCTTGTAACACAGGCAAGAATCGTTTCTTTGCTTGATCCATTTTGAACTTTTTCAAAACTTTGTCAAGGTATGTGCTTTGTGAAAGTCCATTAAGCGTCTTGATCTGTCTCTATAGATCTTAATGCCCAATATGTAAGCAGCTTCACCGAGGTCTTTCATTGAAAAACTCTTATTCAAGTATCCCTTTATGCTATCCAGAAATTCTATATCATTTCCGATTAGTAATATGTGTAACACCCCGGATGTAACTTTCCCAATTTGTACTCCACCTCTTGCCGTTTCCGGCGTTAAGTTAATTTAGTTTCTCGGGTTCGGGTATTTGTCTCTGTGTGTTGTGATCGTTGTCATGCATCTCATATCATGTCATCATGTGCATTGCATTTGCATACGTGTTCATCTCATGCATTCGAGCTTTTTCCCCGTTGTCTGTTTTGCATTCCGGCGCTTCGTTCTCCTCCGGTGGTCATTTCTAGCTTTCTTTCATGTGTGGGGATTAAACATTTCTGGATTGGACTGAGACTTGCCAAGCGGCCTTGGTTTACTACCGGTAGACCGCCTGTCAAGTTTCGTATCATTTGGACTTCGTTTGATACTCCAACGGTTAACCGAGGGACCGAAAAGGCCTCGTGTGTGTTGCAGCCCAACACCCTTCCAATTTGGACCAAAACCCACCTAAACCTGCTCCATCATCTAGAGCGTTCGATCACGATCGCGTAGCCGAAAACCGCACCTCATTTGGACTCTCCTAGCTCCCTCTATGGCTATAAATAGAACCCCCCGAAATTCGGATCTCCTTCTCCCCCCGAAACCCTAGTCCCCCTCCTCCTCCAGCCGCCGGACAAAATCCGGACGGCCAGACGTGTCCGCCCGATCCGCCCGGGCCAATCCCGCGAAGCCACGTGGCCGGGCGTGCGCCCACTTCGCCGCCACCGCTCGGGGCCCGCCGGAGCCCGCGAGGGGCCCTCCGCGGCCCACATCGCCCGCCTCCTCTCACCCGAGGGCGCCGCCACCCTCCTCGCGGCCGGCCACCCAAGGCCATCGGTGCCGCCGCCCGCCATCGACGCCGGCCGGCGCTTTGCGCCGCGCCCCCGCGGATCTCCGCCGCCGCCGCCGCGCAAGCCGCCGCCCTCCGCCGCCGCGCCCGCCGTCCCGTGCTCCGACGAGAGCAACGCCGGCGAGCTCCTCGACCTCCTCCGGCCGGCGAGCCCGCCAAGTCCGGCCACCACCTCCGAGGAACCCCGATCCGTGCGCCGATCTGGATCCGTCGCGGATGAACAGTAAACCCTAGGTGGTTTTTCTTCTAAGTCCTCGGAATCGCAGATCCATGTGCTCATGTTCATAGCTCCGTAACTTTGCATCCGTAACTCCGATTTGGGCATATAACATATCAAAATGCTCATCTCAGGGAGTACATCATTTAATTCCATTGCATCATTTTCATTTGAGCTCATCTTGATGCCCGAAATGCTGTTAGAAGAGGGCTACTTGAGATAATTGTCAGATCTGCTACTCCATTTAGCTTTTTGTCATTTTTGCCATGATTTATGTGTGCATGATATGCCCTGATGCTCTACATATGTTTTGTTAAGGGTTTTGTCATCTTTCCAGAGGTGCAACCCATGTATTTTTGTGATGTGTGTGGTGACTAGCACAAGGTTGCAAAGTGGTGCACTTAGTAATTCTGTTTTCAGGGACTTAGCAATTCCACTAAGTCCTTGAGCTGTTTATTTCATATGGCCATATGTTCATGTTGTTTCCTAGTGATCCGTGCCTCTTTTAAGGATGATCAGTAAGGATGTTTTGTTAATATTGTAGTGCTATATCCATCCATGTCTTTGTTTGCAATTATGGAGCACCCTAGCTTGAGTCAATCGAGATCTACTTTTGCTACTTTGTGAATCTGGGCAGATTGTCAACTTGTTTGCAATTTTGCCGATGATGTTGTAGTTGATCCGTGCATGCTATGCTATTGTTCTTGCCATGTCTAGCTTTCATTTTGTGTATTCTTGATGGGTGTGTGCTTAGTTGGTCATGACTTGCTCTGTAGTGAGTGCATCGAGCTCGTAAACATGTCTACTTGAGTTATGTTTCAGCATGTGCCAGTTTTCACCAAGTCTGAGATCTGTTTGCCATATGCATTTTTGCCATGCTTGTTTGAACCTGTTAATGGATGAATTGGCCATAGATCAGTGCTAGACTTTTGTTAAGCATTTTGAATGCATCCCTTCCATGTATTTTGTTATCATGTTTGGGTGCTGTATCATGTTCATCTCATTGCATTTAGATGGCTACTTGCTGTAAATCGCAGACCGGTGTCATATTTGAATCGCTTGCCATTTCCAAACCGTAACTCCGATTCCGACGTTCTTTATATCGTTTTCAGGCGATTTCATCTCATCTTTCCAGTGGCACGCTTGGATTTCCAAGTTGAGGCCAGGTTCTTTCATTTACTGTCATATCTTGCATAAGCATCCCGCATCGCATTCCGTATAGCATACCATCCTTGCATCTTTTTGTTTGATCCTTGCACGTGGGTGATTGTGTCCTTGTTGCTTGTTTGTCTTGTTTGGGTAGAGCCGGGAGACGAGCTCGCTAACGAGGAGTACGTTGAGTTTGCTTTCGAGGATCCAGTCAACTCTGACAACTGTGCAGGCAAGATGATCATACCCTCGAAATCACTAATATCTTTGCTATGCTAGTTTGCTATGCCAATGCTATGATGCCTACCACTTGCTTTCAAGCCTCCCAAATTGCCATGTCAAACCTCTAACCCACCATGTCCTAGCAAACCGTTGATTGGCTATGTTACCGCTTTGCTCAGCCCCTCTTTTAGCGTTGCTAGTTGCAGGTGAAGTTTGGAGGCCTTTCCTTGTTGGAACATTTATTTACTTGTTGGGATATCATTATATTATCTTGTTATCTTAATGCATCTATATACTTGGTAAAGGGTGGAAGGCTCGGCCTCTCTCCTAGTGTTTTGTTCCACTCTTGCCGCCCTAGTTTCCGTCATATCGGTGTTATGTTCCCGGATTTTGCGTTCCTTACGCGGTTGGGTTATAATGGGAACCCCTTGATAGTTCGCCTTGATTAAAGCTTTTCCAGCAATGCCCAACCTTGGTTTTACCATTCGCCACCTAGCCTCTTTTTCCCTTGGGTTTCCGGAGCCCGAGGGTCATCTTATTTACCCCCCCCCCCCCCCCGGCCAGTGCTCCTCTGAGTGTTGGTCTGAACTGAGTTGCCTGTGGGGCCACCTCGGGGAAACTTGAGGGTTGGTTTTACTCGTAGCTAGTCTCATCTGAGTGTGCCCTGAGAACGAGATATGTGCATCTCCTATCGGAATTTGTCGGCACATTCGGGCGGTGTTGCTGGTCTTGTTTTAACCAGTCGAAGTGTCTTGAAGAACCGAAATACCGAGTCTGATCGGAACGTCTTGGGAGGAGGTCTATTCCTTCGTTGACCGTGAGAGCTTGTCATGGGCTAAGTTGGGACTCCCCTGCAGGGATTTGAACTTTTGAAAGCCGTGCCTGCGGTTATGGGCAGATGGGAATTTGTTAATGTCCGGTTGTAGATAACTTGAACCTTAACTTAATTAAAATGAATCAACTGAGTGTGTTACCGTGATGGCCCCTTCTCGACGGAGTCCGAAAAGTGGACACGGTGTTGGAGTAATGTTTGCGCAGATTGCTCTCTAGTTTCTCGCTCGTGCTTTGCCTCCTCTTCTCGCTCTCTTTTGCGAATAAGTTAGCCACCATATTTTGCTAGTCGCTTGCTGCAGCTCCACATATATTTACCTTGCCATACCTATAGGCTTAAATAGTCTTGATCGAGAGGGTGCGAGATTGCTGAGTCCCTGTGGCTCACAGATTACTATTACACCAGATGCAGGGCCTGATGATTCCGCTCCAGGAGACGCGCTTGAGCTCAAGTGGGAGTTCGACGAGGACTCTCAATGTTACTATGTTTCTTTTCCTGATGATCAGTAGTGGTGCCCAGTTGGGGGTGATCGGGACCGTGTCGCATGTTGGGTTATCTTTTATTTTGGCGCCGTAGTCGGGCCATGAGTGTTTGGATGATGTAATGTTATTTATGTACTTGATTGACGTGGCGAGTGTAAGCCAACTATGTTATCTCCCCTTTATGATTTATATTACATGGGATGTTGTGAAGATTGCCTAACTTGCGACATATGCCTTCAATGCGATTATGCCTCTAAGTCGTGCCTCGACACGTGGGAGATATAGTCGCATCGAGGGTGTTACATATGTCATCTACATATAATACCAGAAATGCTACAGAGCTCCCACTCACTTTCTTGTAAATACAGGCTTCTCCAAAAGTCTGTATAAAACCAAATGCTTTGATCACACTATCAAAGCGTTTATTCCAACTCCGAGAGGCTTGCACCAGTCCATAAATGGATCGCTGGAGCTTGCACACTTTGTTAGCTCCCTTTGGATCGACAAAACCTTCCTGCTGCATCATATACAACTCTTCTTGCAGAAATCCATTCAGGAATGCAGTTTTGACATCCATTTGCCAAATTTCATAATCATAAAATGCGGCAATTGCTAACATGATTCGGACAGACTTAAGCATAGATACGAGTGAGAAACTCTCATCGTAGTCAACATCTTGAACTTGTCGAAAACCTTTTTGCGATAATTCTAGCTTTGTAGATAGTAACACTACTACCAGCGTCTGTCTTCCTCTTGAAGATCCATTTATTTTCAATTGCTTGCCAATCATCGGGCAAGTCAACCAAAGTCCATACATTTTTTCGTACATGGATCCCATCTCAGATTTCATGGCTTCAAGCCATTTTGCGGAATTTGGGCTCACCATCGCTTCTTCATAGTTCGTAGGTTCATCATGATCTAGTAGCATGATTTCCAGAACAGGATTACCGTACCACTCTGGTGCGGATCTTACTCTGTTTGATCTACGAGGTTCAGTAACAACTTGATCTAAAGTTTCATGATCATCATCATTAACTTCCTCACTAATTGGTGTAGGTGTCACAGAAACCGTTTTCTGTGATGAACTACTTTCCAATAAGGGAGCAGGTACAGCTACCTCATCAAGTTCTACTTTCCTCCCACTCACTTCTTTCGAGAGAAACTCCTTCTCTAGAAAGGATCCATTCTTAGCAACGAATGTCTTGCCTTCGGATCTGTGATAGAAGGTGTACCCGACAGTCTCCTTTGGGTATCCTATGAAGACATATTTCTCCGATTTGGGTTTGAGCTTATCAGGATGAAACTTTTTCTTATAAGCATTGCAACCCCAAACTTTAAGAAACGACAGCTTAGATTTCTTGCCAAACCATAGTTCATAAGGCGTCGTCTCAATGGATTTTGATGGTGCCCTATTTAACGTGAATGCGGCCGTCTCTAGAGCATATCCCCAGAACGATAGCGGTAAATCAGTAAGAGACATCATAGACCGTACCATATCTAGTAAAGTACGATTACGATGTTCGGACACACCATTACGCTGTGGTGTTCCGGGTGGCGTGAGTTGCAAAACTATTCCACATTGTTTCAAATGTACACCAAACTCGTAACTCAAATATTCTCCTCCACGATCTGATCGTAGGAATTTTATTTTCTTGTTACGATGATTTTCAACTTCACTCTGAAATTCTTCGAACTTTTCAAACGTTTCAGACTTATGTTTCATTAAGTAGATATACCCATATCTGCTTAAGTCATCTGTGAAGGTGAGAAAATAACGATATCCGCCACGAGCCTCAACATTCATCGGACCACATACATCTGTATGTATGATTTCCAACAAATCTGTTGCTCTCTCCATAGTACCGGAGAACGGTGTTTTTGTCATCTTACCCATAAGGCACGGTTCGCAAGTACCAAGTGATTCATAATCAAGTGGTTCCAAAAGCCCATCAGTATGGAGTTTCTTCATGCGCTTTACACCGATATGACCCAAACGACAGTGCCACAAGTAAGTTGAACTATCATTATCAACTCTGCATCTTTTGGCTTCAACATTATGAATATGTGTGTCACTACTATCGAGATTTAATAAGAATAGACCACTCTTTAAGGGTGCATGACCATAAAAGATATTACTCATATAAATAGAACAACCATTATTCTCTGATTTAAATGAATAACCGTCTCGCATCAAACAAGATCCAGATATAATGTTCATGCTTAACGCTGGCACCAAATAACAATTATTTAGGTCTAATACTAATCCCGAAGGTAGATGTAGAGGTAGCGTGCCGACTGCGATCACATCGACTTTGGAACCATTTCCCACGCACATCATCACCTCGTCCTTAGCCAATCTTCGCTTAATCCGTAGTCCCTGTTTCAAGTTGCAAATATTAGCAACAGAACCAGTATCAAATACCCAGGTGCTACTGCGAGCATTAGTAAGGTACAGATCAATAACATGTATATCACATATACCTTTGTTCACCTTGCCATCCTTCTTATCCGCCAAATACTTGGGGCAGTTCCGCTTCCAGTGACCAGTCTGCTTGCAGTAGAAGCACTCTGTTTCAGGCTTAGGTCCAGGTTTGGGTTTCTTCTCTTGAGTAGCAACTTGCTTGCTGTTCTTTTTGAAGTTCCCCTTCTTCTTCCCTTTGCCCTTTTTCTTGAAACTATTGGTCTTATTGACCATCAACACTTGATGCTCCTTCTTGATTTCTACCTCCGCAGCTTTCAGCATTGCGAAGAGCTCGGGAATAGTTTTATTCATCCCTTGCATATTATAGTTCATCACAAAGCTCTTGTAGCTTGGTGGCAGTGATTGGAGAATTCTGTCAATGACGCAATCATCTGGAAGATTAACTCCCAATTGAATCAAGTGATTATTATACCCAGACATTTTGAGTATATGCTCACTGACATAACTGTTCTCCTCCATCTTGCAGCTATAGAACTTATTAGAGACTTCATATCTCTCAATCCGGGCATTTGCTTGAAATATTAACTTCAACTCCTGGAACATCTCATATGCTCCATGACATTCAAAACGTCGTTGAAGTCCCGATTCTAAGCCGTAAAGCATGGCACACTGAACTATCGAGTAGTCATCAGCTTTGCTCTGCCAGACGTTCATAACATCTGGTGTTGCTCCAGCAGCAGGCCTGGCACCCAGCGGTGCTTCCAGGACATAATTCTTCTGTGCAGCAATGAGGATAATCCTCAAGTTACGGACCCAGTCCGTGTAATTACCATCATCTTTCAACTTTGCTTTCTCAAGGAATGCATTAAAATTCAACGGAACAACAGCACGGGCCATCTATCTACAATCAAACATAAACAAGCAAGATACTATCAGGTACTAAGTTCATGATAAATTTAGGTTCAATTAATCATATTACTAAAGAACTCCCACTTAGATAGACATCCCTCTAATCTTCTAAGTGATTACGTGATCCAAATCAACTAAACCATGTCTGATCATCACGTGAGATGGAGTAGTTTCATTGGTGAACATCGCTATGTTGATCATATCTACTATATGATTCACGCTTGACCTTTCGGTCTCTGTGTTCCGAGGCCATATATGTATATGCTTGGCTCGTCAAGTATAACCTGAGTATTCTGCGTGTGCAATTGTTTTGCACCCGTTGTATTTGAACGTAGAGCCTATCACACCCGATCATCACGTGGTGTCTCAGCACAAAGAACTTTCGCAACGGTGCATACTCAGGGAGAACACTTCTTGATAATTAATAAGAGGTAATCTTAAAATGCTGCCGTTAATCAAAGCAAGATAATATGCATAAAAGATAAACATCACATGCAATCAATATAAGTGATATGGCCATCATCATCTTGTGCTTGTGATCTCCATCTTCGAAGTACTGTCATGATCTCTATCGTCACCGGCATGACACTATGATCTCCATCATCTTGATCTATATCAATGTGTCATCACGTGGTCGTCTCGCCAACAATTGCTCTTGCAACTATTGCTATCGCATAGCGATAAAGTAAAGCAATTATTGGGCGCTTGCATCTTATGCAATAAAGAGACAACCATAAGGATTTTGCCAGTTGCTGATAACTTCAACAAAACATGATCATCTCATACAACAACTTATATCTCATCACGTCTTGACCATATCACATCACAACATGCCCTGCAAAAACAAGTTAGACGTCCTCTACTTTGTTGTTGCAAGTTTTACGTGGCTTCTACGGGCTTAAGCAAGAACCAATCTTACCTACGCATCAAAACCACAACGATAGTTTGTCAAATTGGTGTTGTTTTAACCTTCGCAAGGACCGGGCGTAGCCACACTCAGTTCAACTAAAGTTGGAGAAACTGTCACCCGCTAGCCACCTTTATGCAAAGCACGTCGGGAGAACCGGTCTCGCGTAAGCGTACGCGTAATGTCGGTCCGGGCCACTTCGTCCAACAATACCGCCGAACCAAAGTATGACATGCTGGTAAGCAGTATGACTTATATCGCCCACAACTCACTTGTGTTCTACTCATGCATATAACATCAACACATAAAACCTGGCTCTGATACCACTATTGGGTAACGTAGTAATTTCAAAAAAATTCCTACGCACACGCAAGATCATGGTGATGCATAGCAACGAGAGGGGAGAGTGTTGTCTACGTACCCTCGTAGACCGAAGCGGAAGCGTTGACGCAACATAGAGGAAGTAGTCGTACGTCTTCCCGATCCAACCGATCCAAGCACCGTTACTCCGGCACCTCCGAGTTCTTGGCACAAGTTCAGCTCGATGACGCTCCCCGGGCTCCGATCCAGCAAAGCTTCGGGGAGGAGTTCCGTCAGCACAATGGTGTGGTGACGATCTTGATGTTCAACCATCGCAGGGCTTCGCCTAAGCACCGCTACAATATGACCAAGGTGGAATATGGTGGAGGGGGGCACCGCACACGGCTAAGGAACGATCACGAATATCAACTTGTGTGTTCTAGGGTGCCCCCTGCCCCCGTATATAAAGGATCCAAGGGGAGGGGGCAGCCGGCCAAGGAGGACGCGCCAAGGGGGAGTCCTACTCCCACCGGGAGTAGGACTCCCTTCTTTCCTAGTTGGAGAAGGAGAAGTGGGAAAGAGGAGGAAGAGGGAAAGGAAGGGGGGGCGCCGCCCCCCTCTCCTTGTCCTATTCGGACTAGGGAGGGGAGGGGCGTGCGGCCACCTCTTGTCTCCTTTCCTCTTCTCCCTTAGGGCCCATGTAGGCCCAATAACCCCCGGGGGGGTTCCGGTAACCCCCCCCCCCCCCCCCCCGTACTCGGGTAAAATCCCGATTTCACCCGGAACGATTCCGATATCCAAATATAGGCTTCTAATATATCGATCTTTATGTCTCGACCATTTCGAGACTCCTCGTCATGTCCGTGATCACATTCGGGACTCCGAACTAACTTCGGTACATCAAAACTCATAAACTCATAATATAACTGTCATCGAAACCTTAAGCGTGCGGACCCTACGGGTTCGAGAACAATGTAGACATGACCGAGACACGTCTCCGGTCAATAACCAATAGTGGAACCTGGATGCTCATATTGGCTCCTACATATTCTACGAAGATCTTTATCAGTCAGACCGCATAACAACATACGTTGTTCCCTTTGTCATCGGTATGTTACTTGCCCGAGATTCGATCGTCGGTATCTCAATACCTAGTTCAATCTCGTTACCGGCAAGTCTCTTTACTCGTTTCATAATACATCATCTTGCAACTAACTCATTAGTTGTAATGCTTGCAAGGCTTATGTGATGTGCATTACCGAGAGGGCCCAGAGATACCTCTCCGACAATCGGAGTGACAAATCCTAATCTCGAAATACGCCAACCCAACATTCACCTTTGGAGACACCTGTAGAGCTCCTTTATAATCACCCAGTTATGTTGTGACGTTTGGTAGCACACAAAGTGTTCCTCCGGTAAACGGGAGTTGCATAATCTCATAGTCATAGGAACATGTATAAGTCATGAAGAAAGCAATAGCAACATACTAAACGATCGGGTGCTAAGCTAATGGAATGGGTCATGTCAATCACATCATTCTCCTAATGATGTGATCCCATTAATCAAATGACAACACATGTCTATGGTTAGGAAACATAACCATCTTCGATTAACGAGCTAGTCAAGTAGAGGCATACTAGTGACGTTTGGTTTGTCTATGTATTCACACAAGTATTATGTTTCCGGATAATACAATTCTAGCATGAATAATAAACATTTATCATGATATAAGGAAATAAAATAATAACATTATTATTGCCTCTAGGGCATATTTCCTTCAACATTCACGTTAAATAGGGCACCGTCTAATCCGTTGAGACGATACCATATGAACTATGGTTTGGCTAGAAACCTAAGCTGCCGTTTCTTAAAGTTTGGGGTTGTGATGCTTATGTGAAAAAGTTTCAGGTTGATAAGCTCAAATCCAAATCAGAAAGTGCGTCTTCATAGAATACCCACAAAGAAACTGTTGGGTACACCTTCTATCACAGATCTAAAAGGCAAGATCTTTGTTGCTAAGAGTGGATCCTTTCTAGAGAAGAAGTTTCTCTCGATAGAAGTGAGTGGGAGGAATGTAGAACCTAATGAGGTAATTGTACCTTCTCCCGAATTGGAAAGTAGTTCATCACAGAAATCAGTTCTAGCGATCTCTACGCCAATTAGTGAGGAAGCTAATGATGATGATCATGAAACTTCAGATCAAGTTACTACCAAACCTCGTAGGTCAACCAGAGTATGGTCCGCACCAGAGTGGTACGGTAATGCTTTTTGGAAGTCATGTTACTTGACCATGACGAACCTACGAACTATGAGGAAGCGATGATGAGCCCAGATTCCGCGAAATGGCTTGAGGCCATGAAATCTGAGATGGGATCCATGTATGAGAACAAAGTATGGACTTTGATTGACTTGCCCGATGATCGGTGAGTCATTAAGAATAAATGGATCTTCAAGAGGAATACGGACGCTGATAGTAGTGTTACTATCTACAAAGCTCGAATTGTCGCAAAATGTTTTCGACAAGGTCAAGGTGTTGACTACGATGAGATTTTCTCACTCGTATCGATGCTTAAAAGTCTGTCCGAATCATGTTAGCAGTTGCCACATTTTATGAAATCTGGCAAATGGATGTCAAAATTGTATTCCTTCATGGATTTCTTTAAAGAAGAGTTGTATATGATGCAACCAGAAGGTTTTGTCGATCCTAAAGGTGCTAACAAAGTGAGAAGCTCCGGCGATCCATCTATGGACTGGTGCAAGCATCTCGGAGTTGGAATATATGCTTTGATAAAGTGATCAAAGCATATGGTTTTATACAAACTTGCGGTGAAGTCTGTATTTACAAGAAAGTGAGTGGGAGCACTACAGCATTTCTGATAAGTATATGTGAATGACATATTGTTGATCGAAAATAATGTACAATTTTCTGGAAAGCATAAAAGAGTGTTTGAAAAGAGTTTTTCAAAGAAAGACCTCGATGAAGCTGCTTACACATTGAGCATCAAGATCTATAGAGATAGATCAAGACGATTGATAAGTTTTTTCAATGAGTACATACCTTGACAAGATTTTGAAGTAGTTCAAAATGGAACAATCAAAGAAGGAGTTCTTGCCTATGTTGCAAGGTATGAAGTTGAGTAAAGACTCAAAACCCGACCACAACAGAAAATAGAAAGAGAATGAAAAGTCATTCCCTATGCCTCAGTCATAGGTTCTATAAACTATGCTATGTTGTTTACCGGTCCTATTGTATACCTTAGCATCTTTCTGGCAAGAGAGTACAATAGTGATCTAGGAGTAGATCACTGGACAGCGGTTAAAATTATCCTTAGAGGACTAAGGAAATATTTCTCGGTTATGGAGGTGATAAAAGAGTTCATCGTAAAGAGTTACATCGATGCAAGCTTTTTACATCGATCTAGATGACTCTAAGTCTCGATCTAGATACATATTGAAAGTGGGAGCAATTAGTTAGAGTAGCTCCGTGCAGAGCATTGTAGACATAGAAATTTGCAAAATACATACGGATCTAAATGTTGCAGACCCGTAGGCTAAACTTCTCTCACAAGCAAAACATGATCACTCTTTGGGTGTTAATCACATGATGATGTGAACTAGATTATTGACTCTAGTGCAAGTGGGAGACTGAAGGAAATATGCCCTAGAGGCAATAATAAAGTTGTTATTTATATTTCCTTATATCATGATAAATGTTTATTATTCATGCTAGAATTGTATTAACCAGAAACTTAGTACATGTGTGAATACATAGACAAACAGAGTGTCCCTAGTATGCCTCTACTTGACTAGCTCGTTAATCAAAGATGGTTAAGTTTCCTAGCCATGGACATGTGTTGTCATTTGATGAACGGGATCACATCATTAGAGAATGATGTGATGGACAAGACCCATCCGTTAGCTTAGCATAATGATCGTTCAGTTTTATTGCTACTGCTTTCTTCATGACTTATACATGTTCCTCTGACTATGAGATTATGCAACTCCCGAATACCAGAGAAACACCTTGTGTGCTATCAAATGTCAGAATGTAACTGAGTGATTATAAAGATGCTCTACAGGTGTCTCCGATGGTGTTTGTTGAGTTGGCATAGATCGAGAATATGATTTGTCACTCCGTGTATCGGAGAGGTATCTCTGGACCCTCTCGGTAATGCACATCACTATAAGCCTTGCAAGCAATGTGGCTGATGAGTTAGTTGCGGGGTGATGCATTACGGAACGAGTAAAAAGACTTGTCGATAACAAGATTGAACTAGGTATTAAGATACGGACGATCGAATCTCGGGCAAGTAACATACCGATGACAAAGGGAACAACATATACCGTTATGCAGTTTGACCGATAAAGATCTTCGTAGAATATGTAGGAGCCAATATGAGCATCCAGGTTCCGCTATTGGTTATTGACCGGAGATGAGTCTCGGTCATGTCTACATAGTTCTCGAACCCGTAGGGTCCGCACGCTTAACGTTTGATGACGATCGGTATTATGAGTTTATGTGTTTTGATGTACCGAAGGTTGTTTGGAGTCCCGGATGAGATCAGGGACATGACGAGGAGTCTCGAAATGTTTGAGACGTAAAGATCGATATATTGGAAGGCTATATTCGGACATCGGAAAGGTTCTGAGTGGTTCGGGTATTTATCGGAGTACCGGAGAGTTACGGGAATTCGTCGGGGAGTATATGGGCCTTATTGGGCTTTAAGGGAAAGAGAGAGGGGAGGCTGCGCGCCCCCCAAGGCCTAGTCCGAATTGGACTAGGGGGAGGGGCGGCGCCCCCTCCTTCCTTCTCTTCTCTTTTCCCTTTCGTTCTCTCCTACTCCTACTACATGGAAGGGGGGGGGAATCCTACTCCTGACGGGAGTATGACTCCTTAGGGCGCGCCATAGTAGAAGGCCGGCCCTCCCCCTCCTCCACTCATTTATATACGGGGGAGGGGGCACCCCCCATGGACACAAAAGTTGATCAGTTGATCTTTTAGCCGTGTGCGATGCCCCCTCCACCATAATCCACCTCGTCATATCGTAGCGGTGCTTAGGCGAAGCCCTGAGTCGGTAGCATCATCATCCATCATCACGCCGTCGTGCTGACGAAACTCTCACTCGAAGCTCTGCTGGATCGGAGTTCGTGAGACGATCGAGCTGAACGTGTGCTGAACTCGAAGGTGCCGTACGTTCGGTACTTGGATCGGTTGGATCGTGAAGATGTACGACTACATCAACCGCGTTCTCATAACGCTTCCGCTTACGGTCTACGAGGGTATGTGGACAACACTCTTTTCTCTCATTGCTATGCATCACCATGATTTTGCGTGTGCGTAGATTTTTTTTTTTGAAATTACTACATTCCCAACAGGACAGTCCATCGATTCAGTTCCCGAGCGAAAAACGTATTGAAATAGCCGAACAAGTATGGACCAGAGAAGGACCAACCCAACAAAGTGGTTAACTAGGCCAGCACAGTATCGCTTTGCCCAGGTTTTTTGAGCGCCGCCTGGCAATGGACCTCAGAATCTGTACCGAAGCGATGTATAGATGTACTTTGCCAGACGGCGTTAACGTGAAACACGTTTTGGCCGACCCATTAGCACAAACCTATCGCTTCGGTGAATGTTCGACAAAAAAAAAATCGCTCGCAAGGTCGATTCTCGCAGGATAAATTCACCATTGAAACTTTGGCCGCTCACAGTTAATGGTGTTGGGCACGTTGACTTTTCAAAAATTTGGGAAAACCCAAGGATTTGTTAAAAGTTCATCGATTTTCATAAAAACTCACAAATTGGAAAAAAGATCACGGATTTTGTAAAAAAAATCTCAGATGTGAAATGGTTTCATTGATATTGAGAAAACGGTTCAAACATTTTGGAAAAAGTTCATTCATTTGAAAAAAAGTTAATCAGATTTAAAAATGTTCATGAATTTGAATTTTTTTTTACATATTTTGAAAAAAAAAATCAAATTTTGGAAAAGCTAGTCAATTTTGAAAAACATATTCAAAGATTTGAGAAAGTCCATTGATTTTGTAATTAAGGATTTGATAAATTTTCACTGAAAAAGTTGCAAAAAACTGAAATAAAGATCACGGATTTCAAAATAGTTCATGAACTTTGAAAGCAGTTCACTAGAAAGTTGGCAAAAGACTGAAAAAAGTTCATGAAATATGAAAAAGGTTCATGCATGTAGGAAAAGAAAACAGGAAAAAAGGGAAATAAATAATAATAATAATAATAATAATAATAATAACAACAACAACAACAACAACAATAACAATACATAGTAAAAACGGAAGAAAAAACAGAGTATTTTTTTAGTGCTAAAGTTGACACACAAAAAGAAGAAGAAAAATAGTAGGTAGGTACAGAAGGTTCAGAACTATTTTAGTGTCCCGGCTACTTATCGCGGGTTCAGAACTAACCGCGAGGCTCAGAGATCGAATCCTCTGATGTCCCAACTAGTTACCGTGAGCTGTCCCAGAGTTTGAAGCAGCAAACAAAAACGTAAATGGGCCAAGCCTAAGCCCGAGGGGAGGGGGTGTGAGCTGGTTTTTAGAATGACTTGTAACCGGCAGCGAGGGCGTCAAATAGGAAATAGGGGTTACGGTGGTGGCAATGGACGTAAAACAAAATAGGTTTTTCTAGAAGGACAAAATAGGTTGTTTCCAGGATGCCCGACTCGTGCAGTGCAAGCCGAGTGTGATTGTTGACGGGCTCATTGGGGACCTCCTATTTGCCACACAACGCGCTGGAAACACTGCGAGCGCGCACCCCCCAGCCACTTCAAAAATCGTTCCTAAATTTCAAAAAAATCATCGATTGAACAAAGGTTTTTTGAGAAAAAATCGCCAGTAATAGTAAAAATAATCATGTATATCAAACAATGTTCGTGAATTTTAGAAACTGTTCAGAAGTTTAAAAAATGTTCGCCAATTCACAAAAATGTTTCATGAGTCTCAACCGTAATCACAATTCAATTTTTTTGACAAATATGTAATGCAAATTTAAAATATGTTCATGATTTGAAAAAAATGTTAACAAATATTTTTTTAAAAATATGAATTTCAAAAATCTTCCCAATTTCGAAAATATGTTAGTGAGCTGAAAAGATTTTCATAATTTTAAAAATGTTCGCGAATTTGTAACGTGAATTCAAAGTATGTTGATGATTTGAAAAATATTCACAAAATGCTAACATTGTTCATGAATTTTAAAAATGTTCTGAATTGCGAAATCTATGTTCGTGAATTCTCAAAATGATCATAATTTTAAAAACATGTTTCTGATTTACAAAAGGCGTTCCACCAATTTCTGAAAAATGTTCGCCGATCCAAAAAAAATGTTCATGAGTTTCAAAAAATACGTTCACCTTTTCCAAAAATGTTTCCGAATTTATAAAAAAAGGTTTATCAATTCAAAAACTACTCGTCAAATTAAAAAAAGTTTCAAGATTTCCAAAAAACCTCATGAGTTCATTAATATTCATTATTTTAGAATATTGTCAACCATTTGGTAAAATATGTTCATTAACTTGAAAGATGGCTGCAAAAAAAGGAAAAACTGTAGAACATAACAGTCAAGAAAAAAGAAAATGAAAAAAGAAAAAAGAAAAAAAGAAAATATAAACAAGTGAGAAACTAAAAAACGGTTTTCGATACATTGTAGAACCTTCCCGAAACCGGTGGAAAAGGAATCCCAAAATGGATGTCCCAAAAAGGAACGTATGCGCGCGCCAGCTGTCCATTTGGCCACCTACGCGCCAAATAGGAGTGACCACTGGCGAGTAGGCACGTCCTGAACTCATGGGCATGTGCACCCACTTTTTGTAAAATACATTTTAAACACGTTTTTAAATTTTGAAAATCAAAAGAAAATTCCATGCATACATGTTCGCAAATGTGTGTGCGTGGCACAAAGTTTTGTGAAAAAATATCTTTTCGTTTTGTCTATGCAAAAACACAAATTTCAGTGCTTGTAAATAAGGTTTTACGACACAATTTTTTGTCTTTTTTGCCCCAACAACAAAAAAGTATTTTTTCCCCTGAAACTTTATGCATGCACATCAAACATGAAGACGTATTCGTGTAACTTTTTTCAGATTTTTTTAGAATTTATAAATATGTTTTTTAAAGTGGGTTCATGTAACATCCCAAATATCTAAATTTTTGGAATGTTATATTAAATAGATAGACTTGATTGATTGTTTGATTGATTGACTGAAAGTGAGTGAATTCGAACTTTTTGAAAGTTAAATGAGAGGGAATAAAAGGACTTTCCCAAAATTTTATTTTTCATTCGTGTTCTCTGTGAATTCAAATTCTTTTCACCACAAAACCCTGGAGAGAAGATGACATGACTTCTTCCATTTATTTAAATGACAAGGGGTGTTGAAAATATTTGAATTTCATTGGAGAATATTTCCGATTCAGAAACTTCATGCAGCTCAATGATTTTCATGAGAGAAGATAAAATGACTTCTTCAAATTATATGAAATAGGAGTTGGGAGTTTCAAAGGATCAAATTCAAGTCTTTTGGAGTTATTTGAGTTTTATTCAAATTATTTTTCTCCAAAAATAAAATATATGGAAATTAGGGTAACATGATTCCCTACAATAGAAAATTGGAGAAAAATTATTTTGAAATCATTTTGGTGTTTTAAAAATGATGTTTGTTGGATTTTAATAGGCCAGTAGCACTGTTTGAATTATTAGAATTTTGTGTATTTTATTTAATGTTAGAAAAGTGTTCACGTTGTAGAAAATAATTTTCTGAAAATTTTGATATATTATATGCCTATATAATATTTTTATTTTGTTTTGTTTTTATATCTATGTTTGTCTGGAAAAAAAATTAAATAAAAAAAGTTTCCGGGGGCCAACTGGGCCGAAGCCCAGCCAGCCGGCCCAAGTCGGAGCCGCCTCCTAGCTCCCGCCGTGCCCGACAGGGACTCACCGGAGTCCGGCCCCTCCACGGCGCCCGTCGCCCCTCATCGATGCCACCACCTCCCCTCCCCTCGCCCTTTTTAAGGTCGCCGCCCCCTCCCGCAACTCGCTGCGCCGCCCCGCATCTCGCCGCCACCGCCCGTCGCAGACCCGCGCCGCCGCCGCCTTGCTTCGCCGCCCACGCCGCTCCTCGCCTGCGCCGCCGCCTGCTAGCGCCGCCGCCCGCGCCGCTCCTCGCCTACGCCGCACCCCGCCGCCCGCGCTGCCGTGGCCACGCCGGAGCTCGCCGCCCCGCCGGAGCCGCCGCTCCACCGATCTAAACCGCCGCCGCCGCCGGTTTTCTAAGAAAAACCGCCCCGATCGGTAAAACCGTTGCCCGGTTCGATTCGGTTATTTTGTTTAAAACCGGTTTTCTTAATAACCTAGTTAAGTAGTGAACGTTCATCGTTTTAGTCTTCGCAGCGAACGTTTTCGTCATATAAGCTTCTATAGCGAACGTTCGCTATTTAGTATTTTTCTTTTTTCTTTTTTTAATTTCGGCCAGGGACCTATCTGTGATGATTTCTTTACAAATTACTCCCTGTTCTTCAAACGGTCATAACTTTTCGCTCGTTAGTCCAAATCCAACGAAACCAACGCCCACGTCTTTGTTATGATCCCATCTATCCATTAAAACAACTCAAACATGTTTTGAAAAGTTTAAAATTTGGATTAGATCAGATTTGAATTCAAACTTCGTTTTATCATAACTTGAGTTTCGTAGCTCCGTTTGAGTTGATTCTTTTTGCAAATCGAAGCTCTTGACCTAAACATTCTAATAAGCCCAAATTCACATAATTTTGGTACTGTTAGAAATTGTTTTATGTTGCAAGAGCTATTTGCTTGGTTTCGATGTTTTCTGAATTGTTTTCTTCGATCTTTCTGATCTTTGAGTGATTGCTTATGTGTGGTTACTATTGCTTGCTTACGATAGATTGACCGGAGTGAAACGAGTAGATCAATGAAGAGTTTTGAGTGCGAATCTTCATCAACATTGCAGGCAAGTTCACACTTTGATCATATCCCCTTTCATACCCAGTTTTTATGCATTAGTTTCACCCTCAAACATTGCATGAGTAGGATTGATAACATGTGGGTATTGGGAAGTAGTTGATGAGGTAGGAACCTATTGCCCTGCATTCAAACCTTGGGAGTTACTATTACGTTATGCTTACGTTGCCATGCTATGCTCGTAGACGTGGATTGGGTTTGAGAGTATTTCATGACAGATGTGAGATTGTTAATTAATGGTTCAACTTGAGGTGGCAACTTTAATACACATCTGGGTGGATTGCTAGGAGCACCCTGGGGATATACTAGTGGACTTGCCCGGACACCTGGGGAAATACCAGTGTTGTCCTAGGAGATCCCGGGGATATACCGTGTGATCATCCTACGGTCCGCCACCCAGGCTCAAAGGGATCATACGATTATTCATGCTAGAAACTTTCATGTGCAGCCACAAGCTATTATGGGCTCTAGCATAGTTGATTAAGTCGTGTGAACTCTTACAGTGGTAGACTAGCAGATGTAGGGGTTGTAGGTGGTACGATCTACCCATCGTAAGGTGCAAACGCTTCTGAAAGACTATGTCTCGGTCATCCGTTTCTCAAACACCATGTAGTGCGAGAAATCCAACGGAGGAGATCGAGTCTTGTGGAGAAAAGTGCGCAAACCTCTGCAGAGTGTATAAACTAATCATGATTAGCCGTGTCCCCAGTTATGGATATCTTGAGTCTCTGGTACTTGGATTATCCTGTTGATCTCAACATGTTACTCTAAATTAATTTCGTTGGGTTTTAATGATGTTACTTAATTGGGATTGAGAATGCTGTCAACCATTCTCAATGTTCGACAACCATCATGATAGTTAAATAAAATTTATTCCTTTGCAGTAGGGAAAATTGGCTTTTTGCAAAAACTATAACCATAGAGATTTTCCACCAGCCAAATATGCATGTAGTGATAGCCTTTATTCAACATTCTCTATGGTGTGAATTTGCCAGTACATTCAATGTACTGACCCTCTGTGGCTGCAACGTCTCATGTTGCAGGATTATCTTACGACGAGTAAGTGATACGTTAGGGTTACGATTTCTACACTCAACTTTACCGTTGGTGTTGATGGGAATCCACAACCTTGTTACTTCCGCTATTTTGGATTGAGGTAATAGTATTTTACGTTACTTATACATGTGATTTACCTCTGTTATAAATCCTCGAGTACTGTGTGTGTCAGCATACCGATCCAGGGATGACACTTAAGCACAGAGACTTGATCCATTCGGGTCGGGTCGCTACAAGATGGTATCAGAGCACATGTTGACTGTAGGACATGACCCTAGAAACCGGTAAGCCCATAGCAAAGATTTTTCTCTACAACTTTCCCTTTCAAAAAGATCTTTTACCTCTCTTCTCTTCCGAGCTTATTCAAAAATTTCCTTTTAGTGAGACTATACCCCTTTCCCCTTTTGACCACACGAAGATTCGACTGATGAGACCACTCCAAGAAGTACAAGATATCGGACAACTAAGACCACTTCAGAATGAAGAGTATTTTCCGTGCATCTAAATAATGGAAACTACAACGGTTGAAGACCGAAGACAAGTAGGATTTGAAGGCTCTGAAGAATTCCCAGATTTGTATGACCTAGGAAGGCTACCCTTATGGAACTTGGCAGACTATGGAAGTTGTCAATACCCGAGATCAAGGTGTATCGGAGAAAGACTAAAACAAGGAGCATGAGAACTCGAAGTTTTGAGGCAGGAGATATCAACTATGGAATGATAGCTCATGGGAATGACAATGTCATCGCCCGCTGATGCTATTGTCACCGTGCTGAGTTAAGGATGCATTTCTTCAGAATGGATTTGATGGAAGAAGGCTGATGGAGCACCTATTAGTAAGATGAAGTTTTAACCTTAGCCGGTGTATCACTAGGATCTGGAGTAGTACATCAAGAAGTTTAAGGTGCAGCTCCATGAAGTCGTATTTTGACAAGGAAGCATTTCGTGAAGAACTTAGGTCCAAGAAGCTGAAGTAGCAAGCTGGAGGAGCAAAACTCGAGAAACCAGAGATTTGTCAGGAACTAGACCATGGTTCATGCCAAGTATATTGAAACCTAGAAGTTTGGAATACAACCCCGGAATATTAAAGGATGTCACGAGAGATTTCACGTCAACCGAGATGATCTGGCAAAAGAACTTGAGAAGACAAGCATGATCGGAAAAAGCCATTGGATGTAGGAACAAGGCTTGAAGAGTTTGGAGACGTTGAAGATTTATTGACCTTTAGAAGACCAAATCCCTGTTATATACCTACGTTAGATGCGACGTTTGTGAGCTGTCATTGGTTTGATGTTTTTCCCGACGGGCACAAATAAAATCTATCTTTTCAAAACTTTTGTTTGTATTGTGTGTATCCCTCTCCCTCTCTCTTATATTACCCCAAACCCACATGGACCCAATAGAGGATGAATCAAGATGATCTTGTATTTTCTAGACCGATGAGTCAACTGGAGACAGACCGATGGATTCAGAACATGGAGGATCACATGAAGAATAACCCTATAGTTGGAAATGATATGACCCAACATGCTCTTCAGTGCTTTGAAAGAGGTGCTGCTACTTGGTGGAGGATATACCAAACCATGAATGGATGGCAAGGAGTAACCACTTGGAAAGAATTTAAGTTGACTTTGCCAAAGTCTCGGTTTGTGTCCCAGAAGTTGAAGCCTTATGGAAAGGATATGAAGAAACCTTGTGCATGCAAGATTTGTGGAGAAATAGGACACACCCATAAAGAACACAAGGATGAATGCCCTAATGGTGAAGGAAGTCACCCAGTTGAAGAATGCCCAACTAGGCAGATCACTTGTTTCTTGTGTGAAGGGACTACCCACTATCCTGCTCAGTGTCACATTTACCCCATGGTACAAAGGACCGTACATCAGAAGAAAGAAGTAAATAAAGGAGCCCTTATGGAAATTTTAGAAGAACCCATGATGAAGGAAGATGTGGAGGACACACCTAAAGAAGACCCGAGTAAACCCTTCACTAAGTCTTGCTATTCATGTGAAGAAGAAGGACACATCTCCCAAAATTGTTTGAATGGGGATCTAGTAGAATTCCCGACAGAGGAAGCAGAATATGACCCACAAGAAATAGAAGCCCTGATTGAAATGGAAAAGTCCAGGAAGAGAAGTAGATTGGATTCCAGGAAGTACCTGAGTCATATCACCTGTTACAGGTGCAAGGAGTTAGGGCACTACCTCAACAGTTGCCCAAAAAGGAAACCTCGATACTTGTCAGAAGTAATATGTTTTAGTTGTAATGGAGCAGGGCACTTTGCCAGAGAATGCCCCAAGGAGAAGGAAACTTGTGCTAGATAGTTGAGTTTGCAACAAAAGAAATGGAGTAGTAGAAGTGAGAACATTTTCTTTTATATTGAGGTGTTGAGTTGAGACATGTAATGGAAAAGCAAAAGATTGTAATCATTGGAGAATCAATAAAGTTAGCATCGTTGGTGAAGATTTGGGTTTTATGAGTTGTTACTCTATGAAGAAGGATTTTGACCATTTTGAGGATATGAGAAATATGGTCTATGGAAGATTTGTGCATTTTAAGGGTGGTAGTACCCTGTAAAAAACCTTGACCCCTAGAAAAAATAAGGATACTCAACTGAGTGGATTTCGGACAAAATGAATACGAGTTTTGTCTCGATATGTGTGATACCCCAAGAGTATGTGGGATGAAGTTGGAGACCGTCAGTTGTTTGGACCAAATGTGATCAAGGAGTCAGAAAAGAATGTTAAGTTGATTCGAGATAGACTGAAGGTAGCTCAGTCCAGGCAAAAGAGATATGCAGACTTAAAAACGCAAGGAGGTAGTCTATGAAGTTGGAGACAGAGCATGTCTTCGTGTGCCCCTCTGCGAGGAGTTAAACGATTTGGAGTTAAGGGAAAGTTAGCCCAGATATTTATAGGACCATATCGAGTTTTGGAGCGTATGGGAGAAGTGGACAACAAGTTGGAGTCACCCGAAGGACTGTCAGGAGTTCATGATGTGTTTCACATTTCCCAGTTGAAGAAGTGCCATGCAGAGATGGCCAATATTCCCCTGTAAGGACGCTTGACCCTGGAAAGGATAATGATGTGGAATATGGACTCCATAAGTATAAGTTTTTATCTCTGTATGTGGGATATCCCACGAGGATGAAGAGATGAAGTACTATTGGATATAAAGGAGGTATAATGTTGGTAATATGGAACAATGGCAACCCCATGACAAGTCTGAGTACTCACGTCTTGATTTTATTACAATGTATATATGTTTTTGAAAATTTCGTGGACATATTTTGGAAACACAAGAAATATTCTTTAAAATGCAAAGATACGTTGTCTAGTGGAAATAAACATATTTTTTTAATCTACACTGGCATTCTTTTACATTTGTACTTAACATTTTTTTAAATGTCAGGGATTTTTTTTTGAACTCGGTATTACTTCCATAGAGTATGACGTACATTTTTGTAATGGCACAAAACATTTGTTTTACATTACGCAAAATAACTACACTCTATACACATCTTTTAAAAATATGGATACATTTTTTTTAAACACGAGAACATTTTTACGTTTCCATGAATATTGTTTTTGAACGTTATCAAAATTTCGTAAAAGTACGATAACAAAAAAATTACACTGTGTTAACATTTTTTTAATTCACGTTTTTAAATTTAATAAGTAAATTTTTGTTTTTTAAATATATGAATTTAGTTTAAAATTTAAATAACTGTAAAAAAAAGAAGAAAAAAAGCAGATGACATCAAGTGAACGAGCCACCTCCTACTGATCCGGTCCACCATGAAGGGCGAGGCGGCCGTGGAGACCTCCTATATGACGCATTTTGCGTCAAAACAAGAGCCCGACGCACAAGTGGGACGCAGGACTGGGCCAGCCCATCGAACGAAAGCATTAAGGCGCAACTAGCCACTCCACCACAAAACTGCTGTGACACATTAAGGCGCCAAACACTTTAACAATAGAGAGCACGGTTGAGATTTTGGGAAACACATTTTCGAAATAATTCTTGATAATTTCGAACAATTTGAAATGGCACAATTTTTTCCATATTCCAAAATGTTTTCTGTAAAAAATGTGAACAATTTTTGTATTCCGAATTTAGAAAAGACACGATTTTTTTTTGCAAAACCTAACTGTTTTCTAAAACGTGAACAATTTTGGAAAAAATGAATATTTTCTGACATTCTGAATTTTTTTGAAAACAAACAAATATTTATTCCTGAACAATTTTTGAAACACGAACATCATTCTGAAATTGTGAACAAATTTTGGAAAAAAGGACATATTTTGAAATTCCTGCACATTTTCTGAAAAAATAACATTTTTTGAATGACTTTGTGAACATATTTTGAAAAAGAGATTTTTTTTGCAATTCGTCAACATTTTTTAAAAACATGAACATAAAAAATCGAAACGAGAACATTTTTGTGAAATTACTGAACATTTTCTAAAACACGATTTTTTAAAAAAAATTGTGAACAAAATTTGCAAACAAGAATATTTTTTGAAATTCCTGAAAAGCTTTTTGAAACATGAATTTTTTTTGAAATTGTGAACAAAATTTTAAAACTGGAACATTTTTTGAAATTCCTGAACATTTTTTGAAATTGGGAGAAATTTTTGAAAATGAGAACTTGTGATAAAATTCCGAATAAACATTTTAAATTCTCAAGAAAAAGAAAAAACGAAACAGCAAAGAAAAGAAAAGACAACAGAAAATTAAAACAAAAAAGAAAATGAAACAGTAAAAGGAAAGAAACAAAAAGGGAAAAAAGGGGAAATAGAAAACCCGTTCAGGAACCTTCTAGAAGGTTCCCAAAACCAGAAAAACCGGCTGGGAACCACCTAGAAGATTCCCAAAATCGGATTCGCTTTAATGTTTGAACGGGCCAGCCCATCCTAACGCTGGTCGATCTGCCTGTGTGCGTGCGCTCGACTACTTGCCGCAAAGAGCAGCAAATAGGAATTTCTCGCTGGTTCGCACAGGAGCAACGCACCAGCGAGTATTGGGCTTGGCCATTTAGCGCTTGGAGTAGCGTTTTCTAGTTTCGGGTTGGGAATGATCCAAAAAGTTCGAATCTCTTTTATACTAGTTTTGGTAATTTTTATTCTCTGCGATGGTTCTTATCGGCGACGCTACTCTGGAGTGGTTAAATTACCAGAGCTTATATCGACAGCATGCTGGTTTTTATGGTGGCAAAGAAGACAGTTTGTGCGAGGGGAAGATATATTGACACCAGGAAAAACAACACCTGCTATGGTTGCCCTAGCGCTGGACTATGTTCGTGGAACCTTAGTTAAAATCACACCCAAGATAAATAAGTGGCCGGTGTTTCTCGCGGAGCAGCTAATTCTAAATGTGGATGCATCATTCACAGAGGGCGACTATGCAGGATCATGTGGAGCTGTTATCCGTGATCACCGGGGGTCCTTTATAGCGGCATCCACAGCGAGATTAGAACACGTTGCTGATGTGTGTACGACAGAAGTGGCAGCTTTGCTCGAAGGATTGCAGCTGGCAAGGGATATGGGATGCTATAACTTGGTGGTGAGATCGGACAATACCACAGTGGTGGATGCACTAAACCACAATAGAGGTTATTCTATGGTGATAGCGCCGGTCGTTGATGAATGTGGAACTAATCTAGTAGATTTCGGGAGGGTTACTATTGGGCATTGTATTAGAGAGTCAAATTTTATAGTTCATGAGCTGGCTAGACGGGGACGTGTTAACAATCCATCTCTTTGAATTGATGCCCCGCCTGATTTTATTGTGAAATTGCTAGCAGACGATGTATCTATCATTTGATTAACAAAGTAAGCCTTCCCATCAAAAAAAAGTTTTGGTAAATTTTAGAATGTTCATCGGTTGTTTTTTTCTTCTGGTGTTTTATTTATTGGTTTTTCTTCTCAATTTTTTTTGTTTCTTTCTTTTTAAAGAAATTCACATATCATAAGATGTTCACTATATTTATATTTTTCTGGAATTTCAAAAAATGTCCATATTTTCTAGAAATAAACATTCACAAATTTTCCTTTATTTTTCTTTTCAAAAAAATCATGATTTGTAAAAAATGCCATCTTTTCTTTAGAAAGATCATAGATGAACGTTTTTCTTTCGTTACCTAAGTAGTTGAGCAATTCATTCCAAGGAAACAAAGAATTTTAAAAATGATCCTGTCTTTGAAAACTATTCCCAAATTTGCAAAATTGTTTGGATTTTCAAATTTTGCTCGAAGTTTCTAAAAATGTCTCCATTTTAAAAACAATGTTCACATATGCAAAAATAATTCGCTTTTCAAAAGTAAAAATTGTAGTTCAAAAAATATTCCCATTTAAAAAATGTTGCTGTTTTAAAAAAGTTGTTCACTTTCAAATTTAAAAAAAGTTCCCATTTTTCAGAAGTTGTTGACAGATTCAAAAATGTTCAAGATTTCCAAAAGATGCTCACGTTTTCAAAAATGATCTGTGTTTTTCTTATGTTCACAAATATGAAAATGTCCACGTTTCAAAAAGTCACCACGTGGCCAAGCCAGACTAGGCCAGACTCAAGCTGACTCATGTTCAACGTGGTTAGGCTCTTCCCCAGTTTTACGCTGCTAACTAAATCTCCACTTGACCAAAGCTTACTAGAGTAGTTAAGTTTCTTTGATTTTCTCAAAAAATAAAGTTAAGTTCTTTTATTTTACTATTCAATAATATATGCATGGCTTCTAATTTAAAATTCTGAAGGCATGCTAACCATATTACTCCGACTGGTAAATGATGTGAGTGGGGAAGGGAGTGTCGTGAGAAAAGAATCTAAGGAACGGAGCCAAAAAGGTTTGTTACGTCGAGAGCCCAAACATGACTTTAGTTTGTTATGTTGTTATATGAGTTCATGGAAAACTAGTTCGGCTAAACCTACATATTCATCCACAGAAAAAGCTACATATTCAAACAAAGCCTAAGAGACGAGTGTACGGAGAAGGGAGGTGAAATCAGGAAAAAAGAAGGGGACACAATTTAGACTTTGTAGATGATATGCTGGCTCGGTCTTTTGCTCATAAGGATAGAATGTGCGTGTGTGTTCATAGAGATGAGTATATGCGCATATGTATGAGCGCTTGCGTCTGTACTGTGTTAAACATGTTGTTGTGTCTGTCTTTGTCCACTAGACAACGCCGCTGGTTTTCCGTCAGAGAAAACAACAAAAGTGAATTTTGAAAGAATAAAGTTATGTGCATCAATCCTATGTCTCTTTAAGAAGTTCTCTATGTTCCTCACGGGTGGGACACACGACACTTACAAAGTGGAAAGCATATTTTTCTATGTCTTCAGATTTGTCTTGTGCACTAGGGTCGTTTTAATTCATTCTCTTCCTTTTGGTCGCTGTTTCTTCATTGGGAAATTCGTGGGGCACTTTGGCAGTCCCACATTTGCATCAAAATTTGAAAATAAATGCATGTGTTAGGGTTTAATTACTGTACGGGTCCATGCATGCAGTCTGTTCAGTCCCCCTCCCATGTTTTTCTCATTTCACCTTCAAATTTAAATTTATTATATCTTTTGAATTAAAATTTTAATTTATGTTTCTTTTGCATATCTTTGTCTCTTGCAACCAACACTTTTGAACAAGGCTACTCTTGAATACATTTTAAGAACTTTTAAAATTTACAAAGGTCAAATATTAAAACTTGATAGTCTTAATATTAAGGTGTTACCAAGTTTTACCAAATTCCATTTGCTTTTAGGTTTAGGGTTTAATATTTAAAACTTGATGAATTTATCCTCCATTTTTATCAAGTTTTAATGGTTGAGACTTGATGAGGTTTTCAAAACTTGTCAAAATATATTCAAGAGTGGCCTTATTTCAAAGCTCTCGTCGCAAGGAACACGAATATGTAACAAAAGATAAACTGGACTTTTGGTCAAAAAGATAGAACAAAAAAATATTGGAGGAGAGTTGCCAAATTCATTATTAGAAAGGGTATTACAAGAACACCACTGAAGTAGGAATGCATCGCATAAAAGCGAGTGCCAAAAAAGAAAGAATGAAAAATGGGTTGCTCGGTTTATTGAGGAAAACCGAGAGAAAACCTAAACAATGCCTAGCTAGACAAGGCCTAAAGCACCACAATACATACAAAACACCAAAGGCCAATAGCCCATAGTACACCTGCCAGGCACTCGGACGCCATCGCCCCCACCGAAGTGCACACCAAAAACTGTTGTATTAGTCCGGGTGTCCACAAGCATATCTGCGAACATCAACGACATCAGCGAGGAATGATATGTCCCATAGAACAAACCTATGCCACTTTGATCCCACGAGGTTGACAAACATAACTTGCTTGGCACTCCTTGTATGTAGAGGGTGCTCCTACTACCTATCACAGTCAACCAAGCGATCTGTCCTAACAGATGCACAAACAACAACTCCACTCTCACCAAATCGCTCCCCACTCCTTATCAGCCACAACACGTCACAAGACTTGACTCCAAAGCATTGCTTCCAAAAAAGTAATGACACCATGAGCGTCACCATTACACATGTCTTTCACCAGGAGACAAGAACTCAAGGGTGGGAGAGATACCAGATCCCCTCTATGATGCCTTTAACAAGCACAATCACACCCCAAAGGCATCATTTACCACCAGCCCCGACTGAAGTCGAGCAAAACTTTTGTTCGGAGAATTGAGCACCTATGTCGGGGACGGCGCCCCCAACACACCACTACCATACCGGAGCCAGCAGGCGCCACATGTTGCGCCGCATATAACTACATGGACCACCACCGGCGGTGCCAGCCTAGGAGCAACCCAGGGCTTTGACCATACCAGCACTACCATAGGCTACCATCCCATCATGGAATCACCATAGAGCTTGTATACATCCTAGTCGCCGACTGAACCTCCATCGGACCTCCGACCGCTAGAGCACCAAATCTAGTCGGAAACCATGCCAAATCCAGCCAGGCAGGAGGCCACCATCTAGCCCCTTCCACGAAAGATTGCAACCTCATCAACACTAACACTGCGGCCCTAGCCCTGCTAGGTCACAACACCCTGTCTCGGTTACATGCTTTACCAAGCCATAGTAGCACACCCAACATGGACAGGGAGCGCCATCCACTATAGCTGCGAGTAGACGACCTCAGTCATCATGGCTACTTTGCTAAGCCGCAGCGGCACGCCCAAGATGGCCAGGGAGCTCCATCCACTATCACCGCGAGCAGATGAGCTCAGGCGTCCCGCCCTAGCAGCTCCAGCCGACCGCAACCGCACCTAATCATCCCCCAACTGCCTTTGACAGATGGGCCCGCCGCCATTGCGACCAAGGCCGACAACAGCGCGACAAGAGAGTGGTAGCGGGGAAGCTTCTTTGGATCTCGGTTAACGCATGGAACCACCCTAGGGAGTGACACGTGAATGGCTATCCTATGGCAAAGCTAGATTGAAATTTGAAAGTCACAGAAAAAACATGACAGAAGGGGTGGATGAAGTATGCAGTCTCTATCAAAAGTTGCATGCATGGACCCCTTTACAGTAAGCCATCAACACATGCAGGGGACCAACCCACTTTTTAGTCACTGCAACTTGAAATGAAATTACTGTGTACAATGGTTGCGGTCCATGTGAACCCAAGTGATCGACGGATCTATATCTTGTCATCTAGAAATTGGGCACCACCCATCATTTATGTAGCAGTTCTCGTCTTAAAGGGAAGGTATAGTGTAACACCCCTATGTAATGGAGCTACAGTAATCCATCACGATGATGCTAAGCTACTAAGATTTGCAATAATAATCATGTTGGGATAATATCTCATTTCAAATTCCTTCTTTGAATTCCATTCAAATTCAAAGTGCAAAATGTAGTTGATCAAAACTTGTTGGAAAAATGTTCACCTTTTAGCAAATAATCCAAAACTATTTCCTGTTAAGGAACACAACATCATAATCAACTATAAATGGGCCTAATGCTTTTTGACAGAGCCAAAACAGCCTTTTAAAATGCCCTTTTCTTTTTGAATAAATCCAAAGGGATTCAAAACTTTCCCAATATTTTTGTGGCAGTGCACAGTACTTCTTTGAATTTGTTTTGGCCAATGGAATATTTTTGCAAAGTTATTTGTGGCAAAATAAAATGCAAAAGCTGTTGAAAAAGGAAAAACAAAAGAAAAAGAAAAAGAAAAGGAAAGAAGAAGGGGTGGGAGAGCCCCTGGCCTTCCCATGGGCCTCGGCCCACCACAACAAGCCGGCCCAGCTCCCCGCACCGTGCCCTCTTCCTGTTCCCCGGTCGCGCGCCACTACAGGGCGCGGTCGCCACCGGAACCCCTCGCCAGCGTCGAGGGGAGGATAAGGTCGCCGCCCCTAGACGCCTCGAGTCCCCCTCACCTACCGCTACGCCCCTCCCAGATTGTTAGACTATGTATAGCTTCTGTACTTATGTACGTATATTGTACGTATTGTAACACATCCATTATATATAATGAGATAAGCCACCCCTAGAGGGTTGTGCTGGTTCCCCCAAAACTTATTGTCTTACATGGTATCACGCTAGGTTACGATCGCTTCCGCTTCCAAAACCCTAATACCCGCACCGCCGCCGCAGCCGCCGCCTTCACCGCCGCCGCCGCCGCGCCACCGATCGCGCCCCTGCCATGTCGAGCACCGCCACCACCGGTTCCACTGCCGCGGGGTTCCTCCCGGCCTCTCTTGCGGCTCTGCTCAACCTCCCGCTCGATGTCATCGCCGTTCCGGCTCCGATCGGGACTAGGAGCCTTGGCTCCGTCTACTCCACGCCGCCGGCGCCCTCACTTGGGCGCGACCTCGTGGTCCACACCGTGGCGCCGCCGACCGCTGCTGACTCCACGGGCGTCGTCCCGCCGCTCCTGCCGGCAGCGGATCACACCGCCCCGCTGGCGGGGTTGGCGGCGTCCGCCCCGGTCGCGGGTTTTGCGGCGTCCGCCCCGGCTGCGGGCTTTGCGGCGTCCGCCCTGGCTGCGGTCCTGCCTCCTCCCGCATCGGCTTCGGTGCCTCCGGTTGCCTCCATGGTGCTTGCACCCTAGGCAGCCCCCTCGATGGGATCGTCTTCACCGCCGCCGTTTCACTTCGGTCATCTCATCACCATCAAGCTCTCCGCCGACAACTACATCTTCTGGCGTGCGCAGGTTCTCCCGCTCTTGGGGAGTCACTACTTGCTAGGCTACGTCGACGGATCGCTTCCCTGCCCACCCGCACTGGTAGACAGCGTGCATGGTCCGGTCTACAATCCGGCCCATCGCGTCTGGACGGGGCAGGACCAGGCGAACCTCTCCTCCATCCAGGGGTCGCTATCGCCGGCAGTTGCCGGACTTGTTGTCTTCGCGAAGACGTCTCATGAGGCCTGGACCATCCTTGAGCGCACTTTTGCAGCGCAGTCCCAGGCTCGTGTCTCTGCAATCCGTCGTCAGCTTGGAGAGTGTCAGAAGCTTGACTCCACTGCCACTGAGTTCTACAACAAGGTCAAGGGCCTCGCCGACACATTGGCCTCCATTGGACAGCCCCTCACCGACTCCGAGTTCAACTCGTTTATTGTCAACGGTCTTGATGAGGAGTATGATGCCTTAGTCGAGATCATCAACGAACGGGGCAACTCGACACCCATGCTGGCACACGAGGTTTTCTCTCGTCTCATTCTCACTGAGCAACGGGTCGAGACACGCCGCTCCAGGGGCACTGGCTCCCTCTCGGTCAACGCCGCCACCAAGGGTGGCCGCTCTTCTTCATCACCCCGGGCTCCCTTGGGGCTGCCACCGTCGCCCGCCTCGCCCCCCCACCTACTGCGACCTTACCGGGGGCTAGCGGTCCACGTGTGTGTCAGCTTTGTGGCCGCGATGGGCACTGGGCCTCCAAGTGTCACAAGCGCTTCCAGCGAAGCTTCCTTGGTCTTGGCAATGACGGCAAAGATACACGCAACAATGCCCGTCAGGTCTCCATGGCTGATCGTCCCGCGCCGCAGAAGCAACAGGGACACACTCAGTCCTACTCCATCGATCCACACTGGTACATGGACTCTGGGGCAACAGAGCATCTGACCAGCGAGATGGGGAAGCTTCACACTCGTGAACCCTATCATGGCTCCGACAAGATCCACACCGCCAATGGAGCAGGTATGCACATCTCTCATATTGGTCAAGCATCTATTCTCACTAGACATACCAATAGGAGTCTTCAGCTTCGCAATGTTCTTCGAGTTCCCTCTGTGACACGTAATCTTCTTTCAGTTCCTAAACTCACACGTGATAATAATGTGCTTTGTGAATTTCACCCTTTTGATCTTTTTATTAAGGATCGGGGCACGAGGGACATTCTTCTTAGTGGGCGGTTGTGCGAGGGCCTCTATCGTCTGGAGCATCCTGGTGTCGCCCGCGTTTTCAGTGGAGTTCGGATCTCTCTGTCACAGTGGCATGCTCGTCTTGGTCACCCGGCCACACCTATTGTCCGTCATATTTTGCGTCGTCATGAGCTTCCTAGTTTGTCTAGTAATAAAGATGTAGCAGTGTGTGATGCTTGTCAGCAGGGGAAGAGTCATCAACTTCCTTTTTCGGAGTCCAGTCGTGAGGTGAAACATCCTTTAGAACTTGTGTTTTCAGATGTATGGGGTCCTGCTCAGACTTCTGTCAGTGGTCATAATTACTATATCAGTTTCGTTGATGCTTATAGTCGCTTTACCTGGCTTTATCTTATTAAACGCAAATCTGATGTGTTTGATATTTTTGTTCAGTTTCAAAAACATGTTGAACGTCTTCTCAAGCACAAAATTGTTCATGTCCAGTCGGACTGGGGGGGGGGGCGAGTATCGCAACCTCAACTCCTTCTTTCAGTCGCTTGGGATAGCTCATCGTTTAGCATGTCCACATACACATCAGCAGAATGGTTCAGTAGAACGTAAGCATCGTCATATTGTTGAAGCTGGTCTTACTCTTTTGGCCCATGCATCTGTTCCGTTTCGGTTTTGGAGTGATGCTTTCACCACTTCATGCTTTCTCATCAACCGTACTCCCACTCGTGTTTTAAATATGAAGACTCCCATTGAAGTTCTCCTTAATGAACAACCTGATTATACCTTTTTCAAGGTCTTTGGGTGTGCTTGCTGGCCGCATCTTCGTCCATATAATAAGTGCAAGCTTGAGTTTCGTTCTAAGAAGTGTGTTTTTCTTGGCTATAGCTCTCTTCATAAAGGTTACAAATGTCTTCATGTTCCCACTAATCGTGTCTATATATCTCGGAACGTCGTGTTTGATGAGCATGTTTTTCCCTTTGCCAAACTTCATGTGTCCATTGTTGAACCACCATCTCTGCATTCATCCTCTGTTGCTTCTGACCAATTTGATGATGTTGCATACTCTCCTTTGCTGTTACCTAACCATGGTGCAGGAACCGGACGTGGGGCTCGTTTGGAGCTGTTGGAGGATTCACCATCATCGTCGCCGCCTTCTGATGGGCACGTCGATCGCCCTATGCATGGCATCGATTCGCGTGCCCATGCATGGTCACCCGAAGAGCCCGTCGCGCCGAGCATCTCCACTGCTCGGTCCGCTATGCCAGCGGCCGCCGAGTCTTCAGCGGCTCGGCCTGTCACGCCGGCTTCGCCCGCAGCTCGGCCCGTCACGCCGTCTTCGCCTGCGGCTCGGGTCCTCACGTCGCCTTCATCCGCGGCTCGGCCCGCGACACCGGCCTCGCCCCTGCCCACTATGCCGGGCTCGCCATCGACCCGGTCCGTGACGCCGGCATCCCCAGCTGCTTCGTCAGCCCCGCCGGGTTCGCCTGTGGGCCGGCCTTCTTCGCCAACCGAGCCCGAGGCTACCGCGTCTGGCTCTGTGTCACCGGCTGACTCGTCAACGTCGCCGTCCTCCAGCCCGTTGCAGGCTGCTCCGTCGACCTCTGTGGTTCCTGTGTCCCGACCACATACGCGCAGTCGCAGTGGTATTTTCAAACCCAAGGAACATAAGGATGGTACGGTTGCTTGGTTGGCTGCTTGTTTGGCTGCTGCTGTTGCGGATCCATCTTCTGAGCCTCGCTCATATCAGGCTGCCCTGTGCATTCCACATTGGCGAGAGGCTATGGAGCAGGAGTTTCATGCTCTCCTTCGTAACAAGACATGGACTCTCGTTCCTCCACCACCACGGGTAAATGTTATTGACTCAAAATGGGTATTCAAAGTGAAGAAGCATTCGGATGGATCTATTGAGCGTTACAAAGCACAACTTGTTGCTCGCGGTTTTCGGCAGCGCCATGGTCTTGACTATGAGGACACCTTCAGTCCTGTCGTCAAGCCTACCACTATTCGGCTTCTTCTTTCCATTGCTGTTTCTCGTGGTTGGTTACTTCGTCAACTTGATGTGCACAATGCTTTTCTACATGGAGTTTTGGAGGAAGAGATTTATATGAAACAGCCACCTGTTTTTTCCGATCCTGATCGTCCTGATTATATCTTTCTCTCAACAAAGCACTATATGGTTTGAAGCAAGCTCCTCGTGCCTGGCATGCCCGCCTTGCCTCTGCCCTTCGTGCTCATGGGTTTGTGCCGTCCACTGCTGACACTTCATTATTTCTTCTACAAAAGCCAGAAGTCACTATGTATCTTTTGGTATATGTCGATGATATTATCCTTGTCAGCTCTTCTCAGTATGCTGCTGATGCTCTTGTCTGCTCTCTTGGTGCTGATTTTGCGGTCAAAGATCTTGGGAAGCTTCACTACTTTCTTGGAGTTGACGTCACTTCTCGTGCTACTGGTCTTGTCCTTACGCAGAAGAAGTACTCCTTGGATTTGTTACAAAGAGCTGGCATGCTGAAGTGCAAACTGACAACCACACCCATGTCGTCTACCGACAAGATTACAGCTGTTGATGGTGAGCTTTTGTCTCCTGCGGATGCCACAGAGTACAGGAGCATTGTTGGTGGACTTCAGTACTTGACGATCACGAGACCAGATATCTCTTATGCTGTTAACAGGGTTTGTCAGTATCTTCAGGCTCCCAGAGATACTCATTGGGCTGCTGTTAAACGCATTCTTCGTTATGTTCAGTTCACCCTGACATTTGGTATGCATATTCGGCCGACTTCCTCTCGAGTCCTTTCGGCCTTCTCTGATGCAGATTGGGTTGGTAGTCCAGATGACAGGCGATCCACGGGGGGTTATGCAGTATTCTTTGGCTCTAATTTGATCGCCTGGAGTGCTCGGAAACAGGCTACTGTGTCACGTAGCAGTACTGAAGTTGAGTACAAGGCTGTGGCTAATGCTACTGCAGAGATTATTTGGGTGCAGTCTTTGCTTCAGGAGTTGGGTTTGTCTCAACCACAGCCTCCTATCCTTTGGTGTGATAACATCGGTGCTACATACCTTTCTGCAAATCCGGTATTTCATGCCCGAACGAAACACATTGAAGTTGACTATCACTTTGTACAGGAACGTGTATCACAGAAGCAACTCCAGATCAAGTTTATCTCATCTAAGGATCAACTTGCAGACATCTTCACTAAGCCTTTACCTCTGCCACAGTTTGAGGCTTGTAGGCGCAATCTTACCCTTCTTAGTTCTTTAGAAAGTGGCTAAGATTGAGGGAGGGTGTTAGACTATGTATAGCTTCTGTACTTATGTACGTATATTGTACGTATTGTAACACATCCATTATATATAATGAGATAAGCCACCCCTAGAGGGTTGTGCTGGTTCCCCCAAAACTTATTGTCTTACACAGATCCACTCCCTTCTCTCCCTCGCTTGCGCTCGCCCTTTCTCCCCACTGCCCGAGCACGCCCACCACCGTGCCTTGCTCGTCCTCGCGGCTACCGACCTCGCCTCGCCTCGCCGACCTGTCCAGCAGCTCCGCCGTCGTTGACTACCTCGTCCCCGTCCACGAGAGCAAGCCGGGGAGCACCGCAGGCCGCGGATCGAGCCGCCCCTTCCGCCTCGGTCGCCGGCGATCTCCCTCCTCTCCGATGCTCACTGCTGCTACTAAGCTCTCGAAGGCTTTCCTTAGCCGCGCGGTGAGCTCCTCCACCTCCTGCTCCTCTCCGTTAGCTTCCTCACGTGCCATAGCTAGCTTGCCACCGCGCCCGTTTTCTGTCCACCGCCGACGAGCTCATGGCCGTCGCCATAGCCGCTGTCACGCTCGCCTGAGCACGCCACCGTGCTCCTGGCGCTTCCAGGAACCCAACGCACCCGCGCACACACTTCCCGTGGCCCCTAGCCTCTAGCTCGTTGAGGGCCCGAACACCACTGCCACCACGGCTTGTCGCCGGTGCCACTCCGGCCATCCCCGCCCCTGCTGCTTGCTCCATAGGATGCGCCGCATCACAAGCTAGCTGTATCCACAAACCGTGCACGTTTTGGTGCCCCGTAGCGCCAAAACCACATTCGCCCGAAGTCCGGCGCCGCCCGCGGTGGTCGCCGTTGACGTTCTCGGTCACCTTAGTCGCTCCCGCCGATGTCGTTAGACGCGGATTCGTCTCCGCGTTCGAACGCGACCGACCGCTTTCGTTTTGGTGGTCTGTGGGCGAATCTCACGCGTCGCCGCCGTCTCCTGTGGTCGCCGGCATTACTCCGGCTGCCATGCTGACCTGGTGCCGACGTAGCCCTATGGGGGCCACCCCAGTGAGGCTGCCAGGGGGGGCCCTACGCCCCAGTTGACCACGTTGACTCTGGTCAATGCAGTTACTGTGCATGACATGTGGGCCCCGTCTGTTAATTAGGCTAATTAAACATTTTTATAAACGAAATTAATTAGTTTAACCTAATAGTCACTGACTAATGGGGCCCACACCCCTAACTAGTATTGTTAGGCAAATTAATCCACTGTTAGTGCCACAGAGGCTGACATGTGGGTCGCACTGGACCCATAGGTCAGGTTTGACCCGGTCAGCGAGTCTGTTGACTGCTGACGTCATCAACACGTCATGCTGACATCATATTTTCTTTTCTGTTAATTTTATTAATTCCAGAAAATGTTTAAACCTTTAAAAATTCATAGAAATTAAACTGTAGCTCGGATCGAAGAACTTTATATATGAAAGTTGCTCAAAAAAATCCAACGAATCCGAATGCGTGGTCCGTTCACCTGTCACATGCCCCTAGCATGCTGAACATGGAACCGTCCCCTCTCTTCCATTTGTCCGGAATTCATCTAACGTCGGGAATTCATCCTCGGATGTTTTTCCCCTCCTTCTGCAACGTGTAGTACTATGTTAGGACAACCCTAGCTCTGCCTATTGTCATGTAATGCTTAGTGATGCATATGTTTGCTCTGTATTTACTGTTTCTTCCCCCTCTTCTCTCGGATAGACCCCGAGATCGATGCCGCCCTTGTGATCGACTATGTCGATGACACTTCTTCTTTTTCAGCAGAGCTTCCAGGCAAGCAAACCCTCCTTGAGCATTCCGATATCGCCCATTTCTTTCCCTCTCATGCTTGCATTAGAACTGCTACTGCTTTCTGTATGATCCTACTCTACTGCATAGCCTATTTTTGTTACCTGCTTATTGTTACCTTACCTTCTTATCCTAAGCTGCTTAGTATAGGTTGGTTAGTGATCCATCAGTGACCCCCACCTTGTCCTTGTTGCCCCTGCTTCATCATCGAAGACCAGGCCCCGGCAGTGGAGTCAGGTTGACCTGGAAGGTGCCCACGAGATACTTACGAATGGTCATCATTCTTTCTTAAGGGTCCCGCTGCTCAATGGTGGGACAGCCACAGGCATACCCTACCTACTGGAACGGTCATCACTTGGCCGGATTTCTAAGCTGCTTTCTGTGCCCACTTCATTCCTCCAGGAATCATGGACAAGAAGAAGCGCGAGTTCCACAACCTCACCCAAGGCAACAAGTCTGTAGATGCTTATCAGCGGGAATTCTTGGACTCGTCCCGTTACGCTGAAGAAGACATTGCTACTTATGCTCGTAAGCAAGAGAAGTTTCGTGATGGACTTCACCCTGATATCAAGCTAGCATTGCTCGTTCATGACTTTTCTGATTTCGCCACTTTGGTGAACAAGGCTATACAGGTTGAGACTTCTTCAGGAACACCAAGGATCCCTCAGGCGCAGCTGTGACGCTGGCTCATCTTCGGGCCCGTCAGCGCAGAAGCGTCGGATATGGATTCCCCACAACATGTATCTTCCAACTGCACTTGCACTAAGACAATCCTATGCTACACCTCATCTGCCTCCTCCACCGCAAAGGCAACCTCTTCGAATTGTACCACCCCAAGCTCCTGCTCCCAATCTCAATGATGGTCTATGCTTCAGATGTGGCCGTCCAGGCCACCTTGCCAAAAAGTGCAATTAGAAAAAGAGCCAGCTGGCTCTGCCTTCAACTGGCCGTAACAATCAGCCCCATAATAACAATGCCAGGCCTTATGGTCGTGGTCAGGCTAATCATGTTGATCTGAATGAAGCTCAAGACCAGCCTGCCACTGTGATGGGTACTCTTCTCGTTAATTCAGTACCGGCTTCTATTTTATTTGATTTAGGAGCATCACATTCTTTCATATCAGAAGATTTTGCATTCATGCATGGCATTAAATACGAAGAGATGCACACTCCACTAGTGGTAAAAAAAAACCCGCGGGCCAATGCCAAACCTCCATGATTAGCCACAACGTTTCAGTTGAAATCGAAGGGTTGAATTTTTTTGCCTCCCCCCATTATTCTGAAGTCTTCCAATATTGACCTCATTCTGGGAATGGATTGGTTGAAAGCACATACGGCTTCTATCGTTTGCGCCACTAAAACCGTCCACCTTCTACACCCTTCAGATGAGATAGTAAGCTACAATGCTTGTCTGGTTCAAAATGCTGAAGCACGACTTTATGTCTTGAATGCGTTGAATGCAGCACCTCTTGAGGGAATTTAAAAGATTCCAGTTGTTCACGACTTCCTAGATGCTTTTCCAGAAGAACTTCCAGGAATACCCCCTGCCCGGGCTGCCGAGTTCGTCATCGACTTGAAACCAGGCACCGTTCCTATTGCCAAATGACCCTACAAGATGCCACCTCATGAACTCCTTAAACTTAAGGAGGAAATCGATAAATCTCTTCGCAGTGGATTCATTCATCCAAGTTCCTCAGCTTGGGGAGCACCTTCTCTCTTTGTGAAGAAGAAGGATGGAACGAACCATTTGGTACAAGACTACCATCCTATCAACCAAGCTACAATTCAGAACAAATATCCCTTTCCTCGGATCAATGATCTGTATGATCAACTGGCTGGTTCATCAATATTCTCTAAACTGAGGTTGGGTTACCACCAGATCCGTGTTCGTGAAGAGGATATTCCAAAGACCGCATTCGTCACTCGTTATGGTTCTTACAAGTACACGGTCATGTCTTTTGGCTTGACCAATGCTCCAACCACATTCTCTCGTCTGATGAACTACATATTCATGGATTACCTCGACAAGTTCGTCGTAGTCTATCTGGATGATATCCTGGTATATTCTAAGAACAAAGAAGAACATGCTGAACACCTTCGACTTGTTCTAGAGAAGCTTCAAGAACATCAACTTTATGCCAAGTATTCCAAGTGCGAATTCTGGCTTCTCGAAGTCACCTACCTTGGTCATGTCATCTCCAAGGATGGTATTCTGATACGTCTCCGTCGTATCTACTTTTCCAAACACTTTTGCCCTAGTTTTGGACTCTAACTTGCATGATTTGAATGGAACTAACCCGGACTGACGCTGTTTTCAGCAGAATTACCATGGTGTTATTTATGTGCAGAAACAGAAGTTCTCGGAATGACCTGAAACTTCACGGAACACCTTTTTGGAAAATATAAAAAATCCTTGCAAAAGATGAAGGCCAGTGGGCCCACCACCTGTCCACAAGGGTGGGGGGCGCGCCTGCCCCCTAGGGCACGCCCCCTACCTTGTGGGTGTTGGGGAACGTAGTAATTTCAAAAAAAATCCTACGCACACGCAGGATCACGGTGATGCATAGCAACGAGAGGGGAGAGTGTTGTCTACGTACCCTCGTAGACCATTCGCGGAAGCGTTATATCAACACGGTTGATGTAGTCGTACGTATTCACGATCCGACCGATCCAAGTACCGAAAGCACAACACCTCCGAGTTCTGCACACGTTCGGCTCGGTGACGTCCTCACCTTCTCGATCCAGCAAGAGGGGCGAAGTAGTAGATGAGTTCCGGCAGCACGATGGCATGGTGACGGTGTTGGCGAAGAACAATCTCCGCAGGGCTTCGCCTAAGCACTACGAAAACTATGACAGAGGACAAACTAGAGGGGACGGGGTTGTCGGCACACGGCTTGGTGTTTCTTGATGTGTCTTGGGTGCTAGCCCTACCCCTCACCTGCAAATTCCTCAGTGAAGAATTCATAAAAATCGCCTATTCACCCCCCTCTAGTCGATATAATGCACTTTCAATTGGTATCAGAGCAAGGTACTCCCTTGTTCTGTGTGATTTTGGTTTAACCGCCTGGAGTTTTAGTTATGTCGACCACAGGAATGAAGACTATGTCATGACCATGTTTGACGGTCATGAGTATCCCAAGTGGAAGGCCATGATGAAGAAGCGCCTCATGGCGATGGACATCAAGCTGTGGAACGTCATTGATATTGGTCTGACCGATCTGTGCAAGATGGCGGAAGCTGATGACATTCGCAAGTACACTCTTCTCAACCTCACGGCGAAGGACGTCATCTGCTCCTGTCTGTCTCAAAATTAGTTCAGGAATATCATGCATCTCGATCATGCGAAGCTTATCTGGGACCGTCTCTTTGAGGTCTATGAAGGTCATCGAACCCGTCATGATCCTTGGTTTGAGGACTTCAAGGAATCTCTCAAAGCGATGACATTCGAACCAAAATCATCATCTTCTGCATCATGCCTTATGGCAAAAGATGCTAAGGTAACTGAATGCTATCTATCTGAATCCAGTGATGATGAATCTGGTGATGGGTTTGGACCCAGCTATGTCAAACTTGCTTCCCTTGCCACTAAAGAACAAAGAGCATTGGAAAAAGTTCAATACATGCTAAATAAGAGTGATGATATGTTGGGTGAAGAAATGGATCAGTCCAAAGCTTTGGCTGAGAGTCTTCAGAGGCTTCAGTCTAAGTTTGACACCCTTCAAGGTCATCATAACACTCTCTTATCTGATCATGAGAAGCTTTCATACGAATTTCTTCAAAGAAAGCAAGATCTTGAAAAGCTAAGAGTGAGTTATGAAAATCTTCAGAAGGAGCCTGATTCATTACTTGCTCAACAAATCAGCGCTTCTCAGGAAGAATTTGTTCCTCCATGCTTGAAGTGCATTGAACGTGAATCTGCTAATTATTCACCTGAATGTTCAAATGCTGCTAATGTTTCAAATTCTTCACCTGCCTCTGCTATCACTAATTCCTCATCTAAGGACATTGCTAGTATCACTGACGATGCAGGGCTGAAGGAATTGTACATGACAGGCATGTACAAAAGCCTCAAAGGGCATCAGACTCTTCGTGATGTGCTTAAAAAGCAGATCCTCAACAGGAACCCTAGGAAAGAGGGTATTGCCTTTGAGAGGAAACTCAATGCTAATGGTACATATTGGAAGCCTGAGCAGTACCCCAAAACCTCATGGGTTGCTGCAAAGGGACCTCCAGTTGATCCATCTAACTTATCTGGCTTTGCATGTGAATTGCCTCGTTCTGATGATGAGTCATTTGACTCCAACTATAAACTGTTCAAAAATCAGAATGGTGAAGTATTTGCTAGATATGTTGGCACTAACAGCAGGAATGGTCCTCCTATGAAGAAAATCTAGGTTCCCAAAAAGTGCCTTAAAAGTCTTCAGGTGAATGTCCTTAGGACTCCACCTGCGAAGAATAGGAACCCCAGATCAAATTCTTCATATGGACTAAATTCCTCAAAAGGATCAAAGTCCTCATATGAATATCATCGTGCTAACAACTCCGTTTCGCAGGGAAGAGCCAAGGGCTATGAATATGAGCATTATTCTTCTAATCATTATGTTCATAAGTCCTTGAATAATTTCTCTGCTTATTCACATGTGTAAGTGCATCTAGTGCCCCTTAGTGATTTTGGTGTATTGAAGACTTATAGGTTAAGGGACTAATGTGTTTTGAGTGTACACAGGTCTATAAGTCTATGAGGAGTTTGATATTTATAGAGAAATTCGACCCCTAAAAATGAAGTTCTTCGATTGAAGACTTTGGATTTCTGAAGACTTTCTGAAGACTTTGAAAGTGAAGAAATTGGTGCAATCCTGAAGACTTGGTATTCATTCGAGGAACATGAAGCGTGAAGACTTTTGTCTTCGTAGTTTCATTTTCTCTTTCTTGAGTCATAGGAAACACCATACTGTTAAAGGGGGTCGAGGAAATACGAAGGAAAAATTTCCATGTGATGCTCAACTCAAAATCCTACACCTACCAATCCCTTCGAGTGAAGCCATTGGAAAACTCATACAGTCCATTCATATTCTTCATTGACAGAGATGAAGTTCTTCTGGTCCCCGAGGAATTTGTTCTGACTGAGGAGTTAGGAATTCGCCAGTGCGGATTACCTACACAGTGAGGAACATGATAGCCCTGAGGATTTTGCTACTCAAAATTCCGACCGTTGCTGTGCTATGAGCCAGCTGTCCCAAAATATCTATCCACCTAACGGTCATATCATTGAAGGGCATTTATGTCTTATCATGTCGGGCTGCTCCCTAGGCTATAAATAGCCGCCCCCCTACAACCACTAGCCGGTTGTCTGCTCTGAGAGAAACTGACACTTGTCATTTGAGAGCAACCCATCCTCCGAGGACTTTGAGCGAAAATCATCAAGTGAGGAAAACCCAAACCCAAACACCTACAAACCCCAAGTGATTGAGCATCACTGAAGAGATTGATCCTGCGTGGATCCGACACTTGTTACCTTTGAAGACTGTGCTTCTTCCAAACGGTTAGGCGTCATGGTCTAGTGCATCCAAGAGGAATTGTGGATCGCCGAGTGACCAAGTTTGTGAAGGTTCGGAAGTCACCTGAAGACTTACCACGCGTGATTGGGCGAGGTCTGTGTGACCTTAGCTCAAGGGGAATACGGTGAGGACTGAGTGTCCTGAGCTATGTGTTTAGGACTGTGTGTCCTCAAGTTTTAATACCTAGCTGCCCTAACCAGTTGTACAACTGAGACAGCAGTTGGAACTGGTCTACCAAATCATTGTCTTCACCAAGCTTACTGGTTCCATTTCCTCAACTCTTTCATTTCCTCATAACTGTGTTGTGTGATTGTTCATATCTGTGCTTGAAGACTTTGACTGAAGATTTTCTCAATTTCCTCAGTTCAATTTCTTCAGTCTTTTTGTCTTCATCCTATGTTATCCTATGCTTACGCTTTTTGTACTTTGTGCCTGTCTTCATTTCATCATGATGACTATGCTTGTGTTCTGTTATGTTTACTTCTGAGTACTTATTCCACTGCTAGTAGTTCTTCGCTAAGGAATTTCCTCACCTGCAAATTCCTCAGTGAAGAATTCATAAAAATCGCCTATTCACCCCCCTCTAGTCGATATAACGCACTTTCAATTGGTATCAGAGCAAGGTACTCCCTTGTTCGGTGTGATTTTTGGTGTAACCGCCTGGAGTTTAGTTATGTCGATCACAGGTATGAAGAAAGTGACATGCCCCATCTTTGACGGTCACGAGTATCCCAAGTGGAAGGCCATGATGAAGAAGCGCCTCATGGCAATGAACAACGAGCTTTGGACCGTCACTGAGATTGGTCTGACCGATGTCGGAGTAAATGACCACAGGTTGCCTAGCCGGCTCCCCCTGGCCCTTATGAAAAAAGTTACGAGCCGATCCGGCCCTCAAGAATCCAAGACGTGGGGCCGCCTTCCCCTTGCCGGCTGTCTCCCAGACCGACTATCTGAAGGCGGCCCGGCTTTAGCCCTCGTGAAGAAAGCCGCAGGAGGGCCGGCTCCAAGAAGGCGGCCACGAGAAGGCCGACTCCAAGAGGCCGGCTCCCATAAAGCGGTCAAGATCATACCCTCGAAGTCTGCATCCACATAACGGCGATGTGACGGGGCGTGGCTACTGTAAAGCCTGCCACCCCTGAATCTCGGAGCACGCCTGGCACAGTGCGCCGTACGGGGTGGCCATGACCCGTCCGGTGCGGCACTGTTGCCATGTTGACCCTGATGTCACCCATGATGGGCTGCCAGCGCGGCCCACGGGCGGTGGGCCCCTTCAGGCAGAGAGACACCCGAAGGCGGCCAGGCCTCCCCCAGTTGGCCCGAGACGGGGCCGGCTCCCCGCAGCCGGCTTGCCCCTCCCTCGAAGGGGACGCCCCATTAAGGAGACAAGACGCGGTGAGGCTAGAGCGATCGCCCTCCGGGCGGCGGCACTGTAGCCACGCCCACCTCGACGAAGCCCTCGTCACCAGGTTGAGGCAATAGTAACCAACCACCGACAAGGCCCTGGACAGTGGGGCCTGCCTGTCGACCAAGGAGCCGGCAGCCGGCGGGACCCACCAACTGGCGGGCCCCAGCAGCCGGTGCAGAAGCCGGCGAGCGTAGACATAGACGGCTGGGGCCCATGCCCAGCCGGATTACCATTGTACCCCCGGGGGGTGAGCCTATATAAACCCCCTGGGGCACCCATGCAAAGGGTTGATCTGAGCTAGTATTAGACACCACATAGAGAGGAGAGGAGAGCTAGCCGCGCCCTTCTTCTTCTTCTTCTTCTCGCAAAATAGCTCAAGGAGCATCTTGTAGCCACTTGTTCATCTAGTGATCATGCGGAGACCCTGCAGAGCAGCAGTAGGGGTGTTATCTCCTCGGAGAGCCCCGAAGCTGGGTAAGATTCGCCGGCGTGCATGTCTTCGCCTCATCCCACTTCCAGGCACCGGCGATGTCTTACTGGCTCCCACAATGATAAGCCACCCGTTGGCATATGTTGCACCTACCACCCAACATTTGTCGCCCACCATGGGGCCAGGTGCACCGTCGTCCGGAGACCTGTTCTGGACGGGAACCCTCTTCCTCCCCAGCGAGCGTAGCCAGCCCGGCACGCCCGATGGCGCTTGCCACGACACGCTGCAAGGCGTCGCCAACGTCTGCGCAGCGAGCGGCCTCGCCGATCTCCTTGACGAGACCCTCATCTCCGACGAGCTCGCCTCTGACGCGGGCACCGACCACTTCGTCAACCTCCTCGGCCAGCTCCACGTCTCCGGCGAGCCTGCTGTGGACTTGGAGTCAGTTGGCTCCACCGATCCGATGCCTGCCGACTCCGACACGGCCTCGCTCGACGCTTTCCCCACCGACGTCGCGATCTACAACGACCCTCTTCCCCGGGCCGATGGCTGCGACGGCGCCACCACCGAGGTGATGGTCATCGGCCACGGCGGCGCTTCTGGCGAGAACGCCCTCGACGCCCCGCATGCAGCGGTCCACGACTTGTCCATCCCCTCCCGGCCGATGCCGACGCCGAAGCACTGGAGGCTCGCTGCCTCGCCCTCCTCGCGGAGGGCCGGAAGTTGGCCTCCATGAGACGCCTCACCGAGGCCCACCAGCGCGAAGCCGACCGCGCCGCCTTTGGCACGCCGCCCCCAGGCGGGCCAAGCCGAGCCGGCATTGTCAGACAGTGCGGTGCTGCCCTCGCCGACATGCTAGGAGTCGACCGCCCAGTCTACTCCACTCCGCTCGAGAACCCGCGCGCCGCCCAGGCGGCCGTAGACGAGCTAGACGGACTGGGGGCCGAAGAACTCCCCCACATGACCAGACGCATCCAGCAACTAATCGATGCAGCCGCGCAGCGGCACGAAGCCGACGCCCGCGAGGGAAGCCCTCCCCCGCGCCGAGAGCACGACGCGATGTCCCGGACACTGACTGCGGGTAAAACCCGCGCGCGACATGAGAAGGAGCCGGCTGCCAGCCAAAGCCGAACCCGGACCTCCATCGAGCGAGACGCAGAAGGCCATCCCCGGGCCGTGGAGCGGCGGGGCAACCCGCCTCCGCCTCTGCCTCGCGGGGAGAGATATCCCACCCCACCGCCTGTCACACATCCGACTCTTAGCGGCCGACTAGGTCTCCGTGAAGGAGTCGGCGAGAACGACGCCCGCCATCGGATCGACCGCCTAGCGCGATCCCTGGCGCTAGAAGAATAAGATGATGTCGGCCTGCCTTGCTTCGGCCCCCGCATCCGCGACGAGCCTTTCCCCAAAGGGTTCTCGCTCCCAAGAGACACGCCCAAGTACAATGGCTCCATGAAGCCGGAAGATTGGTTGATCGACTACTCCACAGCGGTTCGCATAGCAAACGGCAACAGGCGCGTTGCCGTGAAGTACGTGCCCCTCATGCTGCAAGGCACGACGCGGACCTGGCTCAATAGCCTCAGGCCCTACAGCATCAACAGCTGGCTAGACTTCACGAAGGCCTTCGTCCGCAACTTCACCAGCACTTACAAGCGGGCCCCCAAGCCCAGACAGCTCTCCTTGTGCGTACAAGGCCCCGCCGAGTCCACTCGCGACTACCTCACGCGTTGGGCCGAGCTCCGCAACTCTTGCAAAGGGGTGCACGAGGTGCAAGCCATAGAATACTTCACCGCCGGATGCCGAGAGGGCACCCTCCTTAAGCACAAGCTCCTCTGCGATGAGCCGACTACCCTCGACGAGCTTCTGGTCATAGCGGACAAGTACGCCACCGCCGACTCCTCAATGAAGACCGAACTCCAGGTAGACGTGTCCGGGAAGGTAATCAACCCGGCGCCCAAGACGCCGGCTGGGGACTCCGGCCGACGCCCGTACCAGAACGACCACAAGCGCAAGGGCCCCATGCCGCTCTCCACTAGCCGGCAGGTGGCCACAGTCGAGGACAAGCAGCCCGAAGGGCGGCCCGCACCCAAGAAGCCGAAGGGCGGCAGGCCGGCTTGGCAGCCGGCCTTCTCCTACGAGCAAACTCTCGACGCCCCATGCAAGTTCCATAGCGGCGCGAAGCCGTCCAACCACACAACCCGGAAGTGCCACTGGCTCACCCGAATCTCCAAAGGCGAAGGGCTCGCGCCGCCTCTGCCTGCTGGCCCGCCGCCTCCGGCTTCGCAGCCGCCGACCGCTCGGCCAGCAGTCAGAGCTGTGCATGATGAGTTCCCCGACGAGCATGCCGCCTATGTCGTCTTCACAAGCCAGCCCGAAGGCCGGCGTAGCAGACACCGAGAGCACCAAGAAGTCAAGGTGGTCGCTACCAACCCCGCCGAGCACATGCACTGGTCAGAAAAGCCTATCAGCTGGAGCCGGGCCGACCACCCAGAGGTGATGCCATCTCCCGGCTCTTATGCGTTGGTTTTGGATGCCACCCTTGCAACGGACAGATGCGCCACCCGTTTCTCCCGAGTGCTGATAGACGGCCGGATCAGCATCAACATCCTATACCATGACACCCTGGAGAAGCTGAACGTCAAGACGAAGCAACTCATGCCTACTCGGACTGTGTTCCATGGCATTGTACCTGGCCTGTCCTGCGCCCCCATTGGCAAGATCAAGATTGACGTACTCTTTGGAGACAAGGATCATTTCCACCGAGAAGCGATCTGGTTTGAAGTGGTGGACCTGGAGAGCCCCTACCACGCATTGCTTGGCCGTCCTGCCTTGGCCAGGTTCATGGCTGTTCCCCACTATGCTTACCTCAAGATGAAGATGCCGAGCACCAAGGGCATCATCACCATAGCCGGCGATTACAAGAAATCTTCCGAGTGCGCTGCAGCCAGCAGCCGGCTGGCCGAGTCCCTTGTGATTGCCGAAGAAAAGAAGATGTTGGACCGAGTCGTGGCCATGGCCGGCAAACAGCCGGCCCTGTCCCCCGATCCCAAGGAGTGTGATGCCCAAGGATCTTTCTAGCCGGCCAAGGAGACGAAGAAGATACCTCTTGACCCCGAGCACCCAGAAAGGTTTGCCGTCATCGGGGCAAACATAAACAGCAAATAGGAAGGCGAGCTCGCCGACTTCCTCCGTGAGAATCAGGATATCTTTGCATGGTCCCCTAAGGACATGCCAGGTGTTCTGAAGGAATTCGCCAAGCACAAGCTACGCGTCCGAGAAGGCGCAAAGCCAGTCAAACAACCCCTCCGCCGACTGTCGGAGGAGAAAAGAAGGATTGTGGGAGAGGAGATAGCCCGGCTTCTGGCAGCCGGCTTCATTATGGAGGTTTTCTTTCCAGATTGGCTCGCCAACCCGGTGCTCGTGCTAAAGAAGAACAACAAGTGGCGCATGTGCATAGACTACACGAGCCTCAACAAGGCCTGCCCCAAAGATTCCTTTGCCCTGCCAAGGATTGATCAAGTGATAGACTCCATGGCCGGATGCGAGCTGTTGAGTTTCTTGGATGCCTACTCAGGATACCACTAGATAAAGCTAGATCCGGCTGACCGCCTGAAGACCGCCTTCATCACGCCATTCGGAGCTTTCTGCTACCTGACTATGACATTCGGCTTGAGAAATGGCGGTGCCACTTTTCAGCATTGCATGCAGAAGTGCCTCCTCAAGCAGCTCGGCAGAAATGCCCACGTCTACGTAGACGATATAGTGGTGAAGACGGAGAAGCGCGACACCTTGTTGGAGGACCTCAAGGAAACATTTGAGAACCTGCGCCGGTTCCAGATCAAGCTCAACCCCGAGAAATGCGTGTTCAGAGTGCCAATCGGCCGGCTCCTAGGCTTCCTGGTCTCCGAACGCGGCATCGAATGCAACCCAATAAAGATCAAGGCCATTGAGAGAATGGCGATTCCCACCAAACTTCGAGACGTCCAGAAGTTCACCGGGTGCTTGGCCTCCCTGAACCGCTTCATTAGCCGGCTCAGAGAGAAAGCTCTCCCCCTCTACCGCCTCATGAAGAAGACCACTCACTTCGAGTGGAACGACCAAGCCGACCAAGCCTTTCACGAGCTGAAGAAGATGCTGGCCACACCGCCAGTCCTGGCGGCGCCGACTGAGAAAGAGCCCATGCTCCTCTACATTGCTGCAACCAGCCGGGTGGTCAGCACCGTCATCATAGTCCAGCGCCCAGAAGAGGGCTGAGCCCAGCCGGTCCAGAGGCCGGTTTACTATTTGAGCGAGGTGCTGTCTACCTCGAAGCAGAACTACCCGCACTACCAGAAGATGTGCTATGGCGTGTACTTCGCCGCCAAGAAGCTGAAGCCCTACTTCCAAGAGCACCCCATCACGGTCATATGCACCGCCCCGCTTGCCAAGATCATAGGCAGCCGGGATGCATCCGGCCGGGTGGCGAAATGGGCCATCGAGCTGGCCCCCTACATGATCTTCTACCAGCCTCGCACCGCCATCAAGTCCCAAGCATTGGCCGACTTCCTCGTCGACTGGGCCGAGACCCAGTACCTACCGCCAGCTCTCGACTCCACTCATTGGCGCATGCACTTTGGCGGGTCCAAGATGCGCACCGGCTTGGGAGCCGGCGTCATCCTCACCTCTCCCAAAGGCGACAAGCTCAGATACACGCTGCAAATTCACTTTGCCGCCTCCAACAACGTGGCCGAGTATGAGGTGCTCATACACGGGCTCCGGCTTGCCAAGGAGCTCGGCATACGCCGGATCCTATGTTACGGCGACTCGGACTTGGTAGTCCAGCAATCATCCGGCGACTGGGACGCCAAGGATGCAAATATGGCAAGCTACCGCTCCCTCGTTCAGCAGATCAGTGGTTACTTTGAAGGATGCGAGTTACTCCACGTACCGCGAGCCGACAACGAGCCAGCTGATACCCTGGCCCGAATAGGCTCCACTCGGCAGGCAATACCAACCGGTGTCTCTCTGCAACGCCTCCTCAAGCCGTCTATCAAGCCGTCTCCAGAGTCCGATTCCATCTTCGTGCCGCCTGACCCCGACGCGGCCGGGTCCGGCTCGAAGAACCAAGCAGGTGACCCGGGGACTTCGATAGTCGACCCGGGGACGTCAGTAGGCGGCTCAGGGACTTCCGTAGTTACGCCCGACCCGGGGACTGCCACACCTGGCTCGGGGATTGCGGTAGTCGGCCCGGGGACTGCACCAACACAACAGGCGGCGGCCGACTCCAGCATTTCACCACCCAGCCCGCCCGCCCTGGTCGCAGTAGCCGTGTTGGCGATAGAAGAAGTCGCAGCTCCATCATGGGCTCAGTCCATCCTCAACTTCCTAATAAACCAAGATCTACCGGCTGACGAAACAAAGGCAAGACAAGTCCAATGCCGAGCCGGAGCATACATAATCGTCAACAGAGAGCTCGTCAGGCGCAGCGTCACTGGAGTCTTCCAGCGATGCGTCGAGCAAGAGAAGGGCATTGCAATCCTCAGAGACATCCACCAAGGAGAATGCGGCCACCATGCGGCCTCAAGATCACTCGTCGCCAAAGCTTTCCGCCATGGGTTCTTTTGGCCGACTGCCTTGGATGACGCCAAGGAGTTAGTTAAACATTGCAAAGGGTGCCAAGTCTTCAGCTCCAAGCAACACATGCCGGCTTCGACACTCAAGACCATTCCCCTCACTTGGCCCTTCGCCGTTTGGGGACTGGACATGGTGGGCCCGTTCAAGACGGCGCGCGGCGGCATGACACATCTGCTTGTCGCCATGGACAAATTCACCAAATGGATTGAGGCAAAGCCGATCAAGAAGCTGAATGGACCGACTGCCGTGACATTCATCGCAGATATAACAACTCGCTACGGCGTGCCACACAGCATCATCACCGACAACGGCACAAATTTCGCCAAGGGAGCATTGGCACGTTTCTGCGCGACGCAGGGCATCCGGTTGGACTTAGCGTCCGTTGCCCACCCGCAGTCAAACGACCAAGTCGAGCGAGCCAACAGCCTCATCCTTTCCGGCATCAAGCCCCGACTGGTCGTACCACTGGAATGTTCGGCCGGCTGTTGGCTCGATGAGCTGCCGGCCATCCTCTGGAGTCTGCGCACTACCCCAAACAAGTCAACCAGCTTCACTCCTTTCTTCCTTGTGTATGGTGCCGAGGCAGTCATCCCAACCGACATCGAGTTCGACTCGCCTCGGGTAACCATGTACACAGAGGCGGAGGCCCAGGAAGCACGAGAAGACGACGTCGACCTGCTGGAAGAAGGCCGGCTGTTAGCCCTCAGCCGGTCCACCATCTACCAGCAGGGCTTGCGCTGCTACCACAGCCGGAAGGTCAGACCAAGATCTTTCTAAGAAGGCGACCTCGTGCTCCGGCTGATCCAGCGAACAGCCGGCCAGCACAAGCTCTCTGTCAGGACCCCGACTCAATGCCACATCGATCTAGCATGTAACACCTCATATCACTTTGCGGCCTCACGCACGGTATTCCCACGGGTGTCGCCTTACCTTTGCCCGGGACCGTTTGCGCCTTTTGGCACACGTATATGACAGTGTCGCTAGCATCCATATGATAAGGAGCCCGGGCTGACATGGCTAGTCGTAAACCCAAAGCGGCACAGACTTACAGGGACAGGCATCCATGACCCAGCATCGAACGTGTCGGTCATCAGCGAGTGAATCCAGGCTGTAGCACTGGGCTAGCAGGACTCCGGTGAACCGGGCTGTAGCGGGCTAACAGGACTCCGGTATTCACCGCATGACATTTCCCCGAAGGGACAGACACAGGAACGAAGAAGGACACATGCCGGCCAGCCTAAGTGTTCCGGAGCAGTAGCAAGCTACCATGGCTCGGTGGAAACACTAGGAGACATTTCCC